>NC_061098.1:37469413-37539413 GCF_015104395.2 Macrobrachium nipponense | reverse complement strand
CAAAATTCACGACTTACGCAGCTGACACATTAACCCACACGGCCCTCAAGAGAGGTATAAATTTATACCGATTCTCACCTACAAATTCCTGTCGAACTCAGGCATTTTTTTATTATAGGAGTCGATATCAATCGACCTCGACCATGAAAAACCGTTGTAGTGCGTTTGTTATTGTAACCATATTATGAATGCATATTATCACATCACTGTGAATCATATACAAGTAATAAGCTACAAATTCGTTTAATATCCAATTCGCTTAATGCTTGTATATGATAAAAATTCATACTATATATATATATATATATATATATATATAAATATATATAAAGAAAAACTTACTTTTATATATATCTATATATATATATATATATATATATATATATTAATATATATATATATATATATATATATATATATACTATAATATATATATATATATATATTTTATATAATGTCACATTTGCCTATTCTATATTCAAACACTACCATTAAATGTAAATAAAACCGAACAGTCAAAAAGCTTATATATATAAAGTAAACTATCGTTTAAAAGGACAACACTCAATCCATTTAGGTCAAAAGAGAGAGAGAGGGAGAGAGAGTATTAGAGGATTTTGGGTATAGAGTATCGTCGCATAACAATGCGGTGATCCATATGCCCTAGGGTAGAAATTAATTGACCGAAACAAATACGAGGGTATATCTGCAGTTCATAGAATTTCCTTCGAAGCATTACACCGCACAGAATCAGGTATCCCTGCGTGGTGGAATGAAAAAAAGTAAACAATGCGAAAAAAGTGCATCTTATATTGCAGGAATATACGTTCCTATATAGTATATCCATGTGCAAGGAAAGGGTTGTAAATAAGTGAACAGATGAGGATAGTAAGAAGTAAATAATAATAGATATTTTGGGTGGGGTAAACAAAACTTGAAATAGAGAAAAGATGATGGGATATTCAAAGCCAAACACCTGACGCATAAACTTACTGCGTCCAAAAATAATCACTCGGGAATGGCGAATTTGAATGTACGCACCAAGACAGAAAAAAAAATTGGGCACAAATTATTAGGGAACAAGATCATCATCTCATAATTTAAGGTCAGGTGACTGTGAAAGATGCGATACCGCAGTGAACTGAGGTGCTAAATAGCGCAATGATGTCACGTGATGCCAAAATCTAATGCTAAGTTGATAGTAAGGCTTAAGGAGCTCAGATGCCAATCTCTGAACACCAGGTTACGCTACTGTGAATAATGTTCAGAACGCCTTGACCGATGTTGAAACGATCTGGACTAATGTTAGGATGTTGATGGAGACAGGAAGTGATAAACTACATTCGGATGAGTAATTGATTAAGTCCAAAATGGCTGTGAGTTGATGACTCATATGTGGAGATTCTGAAGTCGAAAAGATTTACAAGAAATCTCAGGAGAAAATATGAATAACTAATGCCTTTTCTAGTGAAATTAGAATCTAGATTCAGAAACAAAATCTAGATTGATATTTTAAGAGTAATCGTACGTTTAATAAATAACCAGTTAACAACAGAGCTAATGAATTTGATCATTTTATTAATGATACGGTTGTTATTAATAATCATACAGATATCACCTATTCTATGCTCATGATGTGCCAAGGCGCGTTCTTACAAACATAATGTTTTTTTTTTTCACTTATCTTGGGTTCCATATTAGATGCTTTTGGCTTTGAGCTTTGTTTAAATTTTTTTTATTTAATATCAGTCCAATGTAATCGAAGAGTTTATACTGATACAAATAACTTATTTAATACAGAGAGTTATAAAAATACAATGGTTCAAATGCATTTTTTGTAACCATTTTTTTCTGTGCAGGAATCAACGAGGAACTAGAAGAAAAAAAGTGGATTTTAGCTGTCTGATTCAAATCTTGAGAGGGGTCTTTTTTCTTATGGATCATAATGAATGCTCATAAAAAGGCAATAAATATATATTAATTTTATTTCACTATTATATAAACTGTTTCATTTATTCAAACATAAGCTGGTTACACCAAACCTGCGTCAGTGGAAGTATTTCGTTTGTTAATCACTGTCTCACCCCCCCACTCTCTCTCTATCCTCTCTCTCTCTCTTCTCTCTCTCTCTTCTCTCTCTCGCTCCTATTCCCATGTCTCATACACGAGGACCAGCAACAACTTTCTCTCTCTCTCTCTCTCTCTCTCTCTCTCTCTCTCTCTCTCTCTCTCTCTCTCTCAGCCATATCTTGCTCATGAGAAACTCAGCCAGAACAAGGGATCTGTGTTTATCCCTCGTTCGTCTGTACAGCATCACGGAAGTGCACACAAGACCAGATTGATAATAATCGAAGGGACGGGGTCCATTCTGACCACCTCTGTTGACAATCTGGGTCGAACAGTGTTCAAAGCATTGTCATCCTCCTGATTTTGGATCAAGTTGACATTTGGCTAAGTCTTGGCTAGAAAGCTCTGTATATAAACATTTTGAAGTGCTAACTCAATGGGCTACTTTTTTTGGGAAAATGTGCAAAGATTTTGGGCGTCAGAGGCTTCAAACATTTGCCATTTGAATGATTTTGAAGAAAAAAAAATACTTTGGTCGAAAAAAAAGATATATCGTTTAAATTTCCAGTATTAAGAATTTTTGTTGGGGCCACATTAATATATATTTTTATATCAAAATGTTATTAAAAATATGCTTAATATTTTTTAATAGAAATCCATATTTGATCCCATATGTCACAACTATCTTTTCATATATTCATAATTTCATTTGTTATTAGAATCGTACACAGTGACCTCATAATCCCCAACAATCCCCAGATCTTAGTTTCGAACAGAATCCAATTTCAACCGCATCAGAATTTTCTTATAATAAAACATCATATTACTCCATATTATTCTCAACGATAAGAACTCGAATTAAACGATTCACATCCCGAATGACTTCCATTTATGTTTTGGAGACCAAATTAATCTTGTGAAAGACCACCGTACATGATTATCAGGTGACAAAAATTGGGCCTTTAGGTCCGGAAGATAAGACCAATATACAATTTAGGAAAGAATAAAGATGAGTTTGTAAAGAAAACGCACGTACAAACAAAGGCGCACACGTCAGCCCGGTCGCCTCGTATAAATAACTTTGGGAAGCAGGGAGAGACCTCAAAAACCGCTTGTTCGTGAGGGTGAAAATCCAATATGTATCGAGGTGAGAATCGACCTTACTGGCATGGATTTTGTTTTAGCTTTTGCAAGATATTACTGTGATATATTCGTTAGGAAAATGATAATGTAGTGTCGATGGCAAAAGAAGTATACAGAGAGAGAGAGAGAGAGAGAGACTCTAAGTAGTTGTTATCCTTTTAGAAAGCAGGAGCCACAGCAAAATTGCTTTCACTTTTACCAAGACGAATTTGATTATGGAAAGGAAAAATTGAAAGGCATGATTTTATGTGTAATAAAATTCTTTAGGTGAGAAGAATATTAAAGAATGTTAGCAATCACATGAAGTGTTACTGTACATAATATAAAAAAATACGTTCACATTGGTTAAATGTACTATAATAGCTTATAGTAATAGTCACGGAGCCCGGACCATTGAGATGCAACGAACGAGATAGCGATTGCAACCTCTACTGGCATTTAGAAGTAGTCTTGTCAACTGTGAAACTGACCGTCTGCCGAAAATATATGGGTGGCTTACTTAACAAGCAACACTCATTGCTTGTTAAATTTTGGGCTAGATCCGGTATATGAGATACCAGATGAAACTAATATATAATATATCTGCAGACTCTCCTGATTATAGAATGACCAGTGACAGACATTTTGGAGGGTGGGTTCCCCCTGACAGACACACTGAAAAGGTGGGGCGGGTAATTGGATCTAGATCCAACTTAGGAGATTCGACACAGATCCATGGAAGGAAAAGGGAGGAGTGGAGTTCGAGGCCAAGGTCACCGTGGTCCCTTCCACGTTCCTTGGAACGTTCGCCGCAGAGAAAGAGCCCATTCACCAAGAAACTGAACGCTCGGCTCTGGTATATATATATATATATATATATATATATATATATATATATATATATATATATTATATATATATATATAGATATATATATACATATATATCATATATATATATATATATATATATATATATAGATATATATATATATATATATATATATATATATATACATATCTATATATATATATATTAATTATATATATATATATATATATATATATATATATATATATATATATATATATATATATATATATATATATACATACAATATATATATCTATATATATATATATCTATATATATATATATATATATATATATATGTATATATGTATATATAATATATATATATATATATATATATATATATATATATATATTATATATATATATATTATATATATATATATTATTGCCATAGTCAAACGAACTGTGATCCATAAAAATTAAATATATATTATCATATCCTTAATTTTGTTTTATTCTCCTTAATAATGAACAATCGCTTGATTAAGCATCTGAATATTTGCTTCCATGGACATACCGAGTTTCGAATCTATTCCAAATCTTCTATAAATTTTTTTTTGTTTACCAATATGGAAGCATACACAAGGCTTTGCAGTAATCACTTCAGAACGAGTAAATAGCAAGACAAGACTCCACTTCGTGATGAGATCCTTTACATAACATTGACTGCAGTCACTGTATAACCTCAAGTATAATTCTTCCCAGTATTAAACTTGTCAATTATTGTTTTAACTCTAAGTCCGTGAAATTAATGCCAAAATACGAATATTTCTCTTTCAATTTTCCGCTGTTTGGAGAAGACAGCGTTTTCTAGATATCGCATGAACGAGGTGTTGGACCTATCCAACACCATCAGCAATTGTACTGAAGAACATTTCAGATATATTCGCTTCTCCTTCTGATACATTTTCCCCACCTGAATTCTCTCGAAATAAATGAGAATGTTTTCCTTCGTACTCGATAAATAAATGTATGAAAACTAAACCTGACGTTATTCGTACATAAAATGGGCGCGGAAACAATTTCTCTATAGAATACAATACAATATAGAATTTAGGCCACAGGCCAAGAGCTGGGATCTATGAGGTCACTTATCGCTAAGTAAAAAAGTTTGAAGGTCTAACAGAAAGAAAATCTCAAAGCAGTTGAAGCACTTTGAATCAATTCCTTGGAGAAGGTGGAAAGGTGGATAGTTTGTTCGTTTGTTAGTATGGTGTTTTTACATTGCATGGAACCATTGGTTATTCAGCAACGGGACCAACGGCTTTACGGGACTTTCGAACCACGTCGAGAGTGAACTTCTTTAACCAGAAATTCACATCTCTGACGCCACAATGGAATGCCCGAGAATCGTACTCGTGGCCACCTAGGTGACAGGTAAAGGTGATAAGTAGGAAGAGAATGTGAACGAAAGTACAGTAAAACGAATAAGAGGTTGCAACTTGGGGCAGAAAGGACGCTGCAAAGACCCTGAAATAATGCCTGCAGTGCACCACGTGAGGAGCACTGACTGCACTCCCACTCCTATGAAAACAATTTCCCTATGAACGAGATCCTTTCGTAGACTCCAGTTTCAATCTCCGCAACCTGGTAAAAAAAAAAAAAAAAGAAATAAAATAAAATGGTCAAATTATTACGATCTTCTCCACCTGTCTGGTTAGGAAATATAAATACAAGAGAGGAATTTTAGGGCTAATGAAAACCAATGTGTGCCGTAAACATTCACTCAGGTAATCCTCCAACACCTTTCACGGCTGCCTTTGGCACGATTTAGCGCCAGGTGGGAGTTTTATATCCTCGTCCGCCATTTCGCTTTGGTCAAGTCCTCTGATACCTCGAACGTCCTTAGTGAGTGACTTTGTTTGTTTGTTTGCTTGCTTGTTTCTTGATGAGCAAAGTTCATAGTGTTTAATTCGAACTTTTATTGTATGTGAATGATTCTTTCATTTCAGTCTTTTTATTTGGTTTGATAATGTTTTCTCCACACACACACACACGCACACACACACACACGCACACACACACACACACACACACACACACACACACATATATATATATATTCTATATATATATATATATATATATATATATATATATATATATATATAATTTGATCACGAAATATATAAAACGTGATGCTATCTATAAATAAAGGAAAAATTAAAAGACGAGAAATGCCGAGACCCTTCACTGAAGGACTTCTCGTCTTTTCATTTTTCCTCCGTGGCATTACCGTTATATACATATATATATATATATAGATATATATATATATATATATATATATATATATAGTATATATAGTATATATAGTATATATATATATATATATATATATATATATATAAATATATATATATATATATAGGTATAATCCACGAAGGGAAGACCTTGCAGAAACTCCGTTGTTTATCTTCCTTCGTGGCTTATACCTTTATTTAGGGATTTATCACGTTCCAAACTTTCGTGATTCAGCTATATATACATACATACATACATACATACATATATATATATATATATATATATATATATATATATATATATATATATATATATATATATATATTTAATATGTAAAGGTTAATCTATACGGAGACATACGGAAAAAACTTTTAAAACCGTTTAAAACCACAACTACACACCTGGCAGGTTTCAAATGATCAGTACCTCGTTTATAGCTTGGAAGCAAAGTCGAAACCGGTCAGGATAATTACACACAATTTCTTATTATTCCACATGGTTTTATTATATATATATATATATCATTATATATCCTATATATATATATATATATATATGTATATATTATACATATATATATATAGGATATATATATATCTATATATATATATATATATATATATATATATATATATTATAGTATATATATATATATATATATATATATATATATATATATATATATATATATATATATATATATATATATATATATATATATATATGTATGTATGCAAAGAATGCTATTCAATATTTTCCTTGAATAGAATCTTGTAAAATGTTGATTCATAGCAAAAGCTTTCATACCCAAAGCTTACCACTTCCTCCTCCGAAATGACCAGACAAATTATATGGTAATATGCATTACAAATTCGAATCTTTTGTATCTTACTTAATACAGCAATCCCAAACCCTTCTCTTTCCTCATTCTTCACTTCCCTCCCTATATAAAAACTCCATAATACTGAGGATATTAGTCTCAATGCTAATCACTCCACGATCCTGTTCTGTTGCAAGTAACGAAATGGACCTTTATTAATCGTAGATTCCAGCATGTCCTTCTTGTCTGTCTGTCTATCTGTCTGTCTGTCTGTCTGTCTGTCTGTCTCTCTCTCTCTCTCTCTCTCTTCTTCCTGCAAAAAGCCTAGCTTTAACAATCAATGACTTTCAGGCATGTAATCGCGTTTGCCAAATGGCTTCATGTATTCCATTAACTACACCTGTTCTCTCTCTCTCTCTCTCTCTCTCTCTCTCTCTGTGCCCTAATGATTTTCCATACTATAGCTTTACGAGATAAGATTAGGTTATTTGATTTTAGTAGGTAATAACTTAGGTTGTCTATCATTACTACAAAGTCACTGGATTTTATTTCCAGAACTCGTTCAAATATACAGTGCTCGCGAGTATGTGGCGCTTCTGATTGTATATTATGAGGTTTGCTTACTGCCCTTTTAGCCTAAGTACCCGTTTCCATGGCAACGGTTCGATAGTTTCATCATAAAATCATGGCTTCATGTATGCAACTCCCTAATAACCTCAATTAAGTATTAACTGCATCTAAAAGAGCGTTTCTTACTGAGAGATCCAGAGGAATCGTTAAACTTATACAAATCTCCATTAATCAGTTAGGAAGCCAATAGTTCACTAGGTCAGAGAGGACTTGTCTCGTTCTGAAATCGATCTGAAGCAGCTAATTTGCTGAAGGGGAAAATATTCTATAAAATATTCTTCTTAGATTTTAGGGCTGCTTGAGAGTTTCCTTCAGTCACTGAAAAGAAACGAGAGTAGATAAGGCAGATGACGGTCACTCTGCTTCCTCCTTCTACCTCCCTTGTTCCATGAACATCATCCATAACACTGTTCCAATTCTATTGAATGGGGATACAGATGGCTCTAGACTGGACAGTGATTTAGAAAGTAGCTGACATATTTTTCTCCGGTTTATATTGGTGTGAGCAAAAGATTATTTTGCTGAATGACCAGGAATCTCGGTTTCATTTGCATAGTCGGTTAACCAAATCAACTGCCCACAGATTGATTTTAAAGTGGGAACTAATTCCTAGGATGTATACAATTATTGACCACCCACAGTTTTATTGCCATGCCCTTAGGTTAAGTTAGGTTAGGTTGGGTTAGGTTATTTTAGGTCAAACTAATTCTGTGACAAGGAATTTGGGTTAGGTTGGATTAGGTTACGATAGGTCGAACTAAATCCGTGACAAGGAATTTGGGTTAGGTTAAGTTAGGTTGGGTTAGCTTAGGCTAGGTCAAACTAATTCCGTGACAAGGAATTTGAGTTAGGTTGGGTTAGGTTAGGTTAGGTTGGGTTAGCTTAGGCTAGGTCGAACCAATTTCGTGATAACGAATTTGAGTTAGGGAAACAAAATGAGATGATTTTCAAGAAAATGCTATGGTTAATTTTCAAGTTATGACGTCCCGCTTTTTTCAGGCAAAAGTGTAGTTACCCGGCTACATTTTGGGAATACAAGACTGGTTGCCGCCCTTCCGAAACCTGGTGAATTTTTGGCCATCCTGACTGGTTGATGGGACTTTATGTAAACACGATGGTTATTTAGACACTCTCCAAAAACAAAAACAAAACATATTAGTATATAATGTCATATGCTTCATTTCATGACAACTAATACTTAACAGAGGTTGGTACATCCTAACCAGTTTTAATAGCTATCACTTTGTTGCCATATGTTATTCTTAGTTATTTTATTATTCAAGTTTTTGTTATGTATAAGAACTGTATTATCCATTTAGTTTTGTTTACCTCCTCCCCACGGTGGTTGTCTGTTTGGTAAATTGCCACTAATGACCATTCTGTCTTTTCATATATTTGTGAGTGAGTGGTGCTGTCACTGTGGCTGTGTCGGAGATGCTTTCGACTGAAGGAGTCAGTTGATCTCTGAGCCTCATTACTCCTGGTGACTGTTGGATTTGCTACGAGAAGCCTGCTTGGATATACAGTTATTCTTGAAGGATTACTCTTCATCCTGCCTCACCCTCGGCTCAGTAAATGTCGAGGGGCTCTCGTTTAGCCAAGGTATAAGTGACTAATATTTTTGGAATATTCAGGCGAACTTTGGCTGATTTGATTTGGACGTCCCGGGTTTTCTGGAGGATCATCCTCGAGGACGTAGGATCGCTGATGTGTGGATCCTGTGGAGTACCATAAATATTTATATACGTACATATATCACTTTTGTCTCTGGACGCAGAGGCATAGAAATATTTATAAAGATCACGGTTATAACTCCAGTGTTACGGAGGACAGAAATATATATATATATATATATATAGTATATATATATATATATATATATATATATATATATATAGGAGATCACGGCCACAGCTCAGTGTTTCGGAGGACGGAAACCACCATTAGGTTCATTTAGTTTGTAATTGATAGGTTGTTCTTGCTTTCCGAATACCTTCTCCTATCTGAACCCCCTTCTCCTTTTAGATGTATCTTAGCTTTACCATCTTAATTGGGTAAGTGTGTTGTTTTAGAAATATTTCATTAATATATGTATTCCGAGGTTCAGGAATAACTTCTGTCTTGATATTTTGTATTAGATTTAAGTGTTTTTGTGGTGTTTCGTTTCCCCCTTTTCCCCCCCCATGAATTGATTTGTACACTCTTGATATTATTGAGAGCTATTCCACTGATTGTGGACTTAGCTTGTGGTTGTGAACAGAGTTTGGTAAGAAAGGAAGTTTAATTTTAGTAACGGCGGAAAAGGACCGTTACAATAGCAAAATCGCATCCAAAGTAATTAGATAGTAAAGTTGTATATACTTGTATTACCTAAAGATTGTTTTGCCCCTGGTTAACTGAATCAGGTCAAAAGGTAGATGAATTATATAAAAGAATCCTGCAAGAATACAGGTCCTTACAAGAAGGTTCCATGACACACACATACACACACACACACACACACACACACACACACACATATATATATATATATATATATATATATATATATCTATATATATATATAATACATATACTAATATATATATATATATATATATATATACATATATATATATATATATACATATATATATATATACATATATATATATAATATATACTTATATATATATATATATATATATATATATATATATATATATATCTATATATATATATATATATATTATATAAATATATATATCATATATATATATATGTATATAGATATGTGTATATATATATATATTATATATATATATATATATTTTATATATATATATATCACAAACGTGCTGTTCATCTTAATGTGTCAATAGCCGTACAGCTACAAGGTCGCTACAAGATCTGTATCCACGAAAGCATCCTTTACTGGAAGAGCAAATCTAATATGAGGACGCAACAGTGTATCACTGAAGCAGCAAAGTGAATTATTCAGGTGAGCCACTAGAACCAAATACAGGCATTGAAGAGAGAGAGAGAGAGAGAGAGAGAGAGAGAGAGATAGAAAAGGGCCTCTCGCTAATGGAATGAATAAAACCCTGAATGGGACCCGTATACCCAAAGCCATTTTACGTTTTTGGAAAAGTTCAAGGGGATTTTTCAGGCAATCGTGTTACGCACTAAAGGTGATGTGGTTCGCTGCAACAGCGCTTTGCAATTCGGTATTGCAAAGCGTTGCCTCATTGCGGTGATTAGCACTGGAACGATTATCATCCGTTCTGTTGGGAGGGATCGGACGAGAGGAGTGAGTTGGGGGGGGGGGGGGGGGGGGGGGGGGGGGTGGGGGGGGGGGGGGGCGGTGCCCGGTGCCCAGAATTTCTCTTCCGCACAATGTAGCTCAAAACCAATTGTATCCATAGGTATTTTAATCTGAGACTGGAAATCTGAAGATATGACTAACTGAAATATAATGATAAATAAGTGAGCATTCATACATAATATTCCCCGTTGGAGGTTAGAGCTATCAATACACCTCAAGGGGTGCACTGTAAGCATTAGTAAAGGTTCTTTGCAGCGTCCCTTCTGTCTTGAGCTGCAATCCTTTTAATTCCTTTTACTGTACATCCATTCATATATCTTTCTTCCGTCTCGCTGTCCTCCCTCTCCAATAACAATATCTAATCGTGCAACTGCGAAGGTTTCCTCCTGTTACACCTTTCAAACCTACCTACTCTCAATTTCCTTTCCAGCCCTGAATGACCTCATAGATCCCAGTGTTTGGCCGTGGCCAAAACTTTATATCTATTCCATTCATATATGAGTCGAGTGAGTCAGTAATGAAATGAATGTAATTTTGAATGACGGTGTGAGTGATGATGAAGAATTAATGTCGGTAAACATGATAATTTGGGTGGTACTTATTATACACTTATTATTAATGATTTCGAATAATGGCCATTTCTATTTCGGATTGATTAGCTGGTAAATGAAGAAAATTAAATTTCATCATAAATCCTGTAATATTGGCTTTTTTTTTTCCTTTTTTTTTTTGTCAATGACCGAAAGCCTCAATGATTTAATTTTACATCTGATAAATTTAACGCCATCAATTCATATCTCTGTATAGTTTCGTCTTCTCTCTCTCTCTCTCTCTCTTCTCTCTCTCTCTCTCTTAAAACTCTATCACGAAAGCAAAGCTTGGTTCTAAGTCCTGGAGAAATCAACCTCGTGAAAGGGGTGAAGCAAACCATAAACCCCTTCTTGTATGGATTAATGTCAAAGCCAACAGGGGCGGAAATCTTAAGAAAAAGGTCAATTTTTATCCCCTAAAGAGGCTCCTCCCGGGCTTTTGTTGACGCCTCAAAATCACCCGAGGTCCTTTTGCAAACTTTGGCGGCCATCTCAGGTTAACTTGGGGACTGGCGAAAGTTTTCGTATATGCGGAGTTTCTCTCCCCAGATATCACCTGCAATGAGTGAAGGGAAAAACACTCCCAATGCAATATAAACAAAGTTAAGCAAACAAGACCTCCTTCACATAGCGTTTCTTCTCTTCTTGCCCGCTAGACAAAGTCGCTTCATTTCACGAATGATAAAATATATCTATTGCCTTTCGGGGTAACTGAGCACTGAATTAAGTTTATCTTTGTTTCAAAAATATTATATTTTATGAATAATGAAAAGTATATCTGTTACATCTTTAGGTAACTAACTGGGCTTTCAAAATATTCTTTCTTTCTAGTTTCAGATAGGACGGGTGATTTCAAAATGACCTCTGTATATGATAAGATATAGAATTTAATAATGCTTTTATTATTATTATATTATTATTATTAGTTATTATTATTATTATTATTATTATATTATTATTATTATTATTGCCCAAAAATGTTTAGCAGGCAATGCACAATGCTTCAAAAATTTTTTATTCTTTTTTGTAACGTACGCAAATAACAGGAACTCACGTCAATGCTATTTCTGTAAAATACAAATACTTGGTAGACATGTAAAAACAACGTGACAAACACTAAGCAGTAAAAAAGAATCAACTAAAGAATATAGATCTTACTGATCAGACCCCAGTTCCTTATTTACAGTCCAGCAAGAGAACCTGTATTGAGCGTTGGGTAGTGTTTATGCTCACATGAAATGATCACTCGACTTACCTGTCTTCAGCATCACGCGACCCGCCCAGGGTTTGTTTAGTGATTCTTGTTTATGAGGGTCGTAAGTCACCCACACCCACAACAACCTTCCCCCCCGCCCCGTCCCCCACATATAACCAATACCTCTTCAGTCTTGAGTTTTATATCATTGTTTTCTGCAAGTCCCCGATAGATTTCAGCCGCCCGGCTGACTCGGGATCGGCACAAAAAACTGCACGTACAAGTCAGGGTCATAAAGACGATGAATTCTTCGTCTTACTTTTGTTACTTCGTCGTCAGAAACACGGGAGTCATTTATACTTCTCTCTCTCTCTCTCTCTCTCTCCAAGGTTTGCCTTTGTGGGAAACGGGCATAATCCGCTTCACGGCTCTTATGATTTTCCACTGCCTCGTAAGCTGAGATTAGATTGCATTATCAGTGTTAGAAGGGAAATGCATTACATTTATGCACTCCGGATAAGCAGATGTGTTAGTATGTACGGTGACTCTCATTGCATGTGAGGTTAGTTAAATGTTCGTTATTTAAACATCCGCTTCCCAGGTAACGATCACGTTAGTTTCATTCATGAAAATTATACCGAGTCCTTTAATCTCACAAGTAAGGTAGCGAAGGAGATTTCACTGACAATTTGCCTAGTAGTTCTGTTTTATCTTCAAGGAAATTTTTCACTGTGCTATTGAAGTTTTTTTATGACTTGATCAAGGGGATTTTTTATTAGTTTTTATAAGTCATTCATCATCCAGTAAGACTTACATACGTGATATGTAGTCAGCTTTATCTAAAAATTAGTATACTATTTGACTTATCAGCTTTTGTAATGTGAAAGTATTGTCCTTTTAAGATAGGTCAAACTTTTCTTATAGCGAACAGGGAAGTTACTTTCATGCTTAACGTTGGCAGCTCCGTAAACAATACCTTTAATCATGTCAACATGATTTTGAGGAAGATCACAATCATTTTCAAATTTACTTAGGGATGATGCAATCATTAAAGCAGAAGGTCTACTTGTTATAAAGAAAGATAAACCATATCCAAGCGCACTCACATTTTTCACTTATTTGTTTACTAGATAAGTGAATATGTATTGTGAATATGGTTTTGTTTACCAAAAGTTCTGAATAGCTGTCACCTATAATCCTTTAATGTCTGTCCTTGTATCTGAGTATGATTGTCTTAAACTTTTAATTGCACCCATTGTTTATGCCTGTTTGGGAAGGTTACTCATCTTCCAGGTGTGTCGGATTCTAGGTACTAATCATTTTATAATCCCTATCTATCAGTTATACGAATCTTCTTGTGATTGTCTTGTTCCTCATGTATGTCAGTTTCTGCTCAGTAAAGGACGTTTAACGTGGAAGGTCTCGCAGTACTCCTTCGTTATTTTCCTTCGTGGCATATATCTTTATTTATGGATTTATCACGTTCCTAACTTTCGTGATTCAGTTATACGCACACACACACACACACACACACACACACACACACACACAAACACACACCTATATATATCTATATATATATATATATATATATATATATATATATATATATATATATAATAATTTTTTTTTTTTTGCTAAACGATCAGGAACGTCATGACTTCCATAAAGTGCCAATAAATGGCGTATGTGCTGCCTTTTAAAGCAATATAACTGAACCATGCAGATTTTGAGTAACAAAGGATTGCTTCTTGTGGAAGCAATAAGTTTTCTCACCTTTTCATTCTGTTAGGTAGAAAAACTAAAATCCACAGACTATTCAAAATATAAAGCAACAAATACCAATGATCCCTCAATATCTTGATATTACCTCAGCATTTCAAAATACATCAAAAACTCGTCGAAAAAAGCTGAACATTTTTAACGGGTAATATTAACAGCGTTCAAAACCTGAAGCAATTCGAGCTCCAGTAAACGATTTGAGATAGGAAATCACATGGAACGTTTCTATTTTGCAACTTCTCGCTAGATTTCAGGCGGTTTGTCTGGGTCTCGGGCACAAAACGGTTCAAAACTAGGTCGTAAAAATGGCATATTCCTTTACTTTTATCACCTCGCCGTAAAAAAACACGTAATTCTTTTATGTTCTCTCTCTCTCTCTCTCTCTCTCTCTCTCTCTCTCTCTCTCTCACGCTGAGGGCTGAGCGAAAAGAATGTTATTTCCCTCATGTTGCCAGAGTATGGGTTCATGTATCTATGTACAACTTTAGAACATTGCAATCCGATATGGGATTTTTCATTTAGTTATCTAGAAGACTGTAAGAAAGTTGAAGTGAAAATTTAACAAAGAGGCTTTGAACGAGACTGAAATCCACTTTAGAAGAAGGGCTTGAAGGAGGAAGAAGAGGAGGCGATGAAATGAATAGAAAGTTGTCTTTTTTACTCAATACTTCCTTCAAATCTTCGACTTTTCAGAGGCATTGTTTAATTCTATTCAGGACGAGCTGGTTTCCTTTTTTATTTATTTGTTTATTTATTCATTTTTTTGTGTACTCAAGAAAAGTCTAGGTGAAGAAACTGAAATGTATCGTATTCTGGTTTTCGTGAAAATTATGATATAAAAGTCAAATAATTCCGTTGTTATGTAATTACTTTTTTAATGTCGATTTTATTGCTGTCAACAAAAACTTGCCTTAGTCATTCGACGTATCAGAATCGATCGATACAAATTTCGTCTTCAGACAAAATCAGGATTTACTAAAACTTTTTTTTTATTAAAGGGGTTATTTTATTTTATTTTGTTTTATTTTTTTTTATTTATTTATTAATATTATTTTTATTTATTTATTTATTTTTTTAAGTGGGAAATAAGATTGCCTGGTTCGAAGTCCAGTGGTCTGGAGCACAGGTTCGCAGCGTCTAATTAAGGGCCATTACGAGAGTCTTGCTTATTATCTAACCACTTTTAGGGGCTGACGACCAATGGGTGTCGTAAGTGAGACCTGGTGGTCATTACACTTAATCCCTGAATCCCTGGATGTGAGAGAGAGAGAGAGAGAGAGAGAGAGAGAGAGAGAGAGAGAGAAAGCAATATCAGCCACACTATGCAGTATTTCATATACACTCGTATATCCAGGCTAATATATTTTTTTACGAATAGACTTTATCAATAACTATTTCGTCGGAGAGAGAGAGAGAGAGAGAGAGAGAGAGAGAGAGAGAGAGAGAGAAAGGCAATATCAGTTATACTATACATCATCTACTACAAGCCAGTCGATGCTTTTGGACGAAAACCTTTATTGAATATATACTATATATATATATATATATATATATTAGTATATATATATTATGATATATATATATATATATATATATATATATATATATATATATATTATCCTGAATAATCCATTGGACGTCAATAAAGGAGGTTATTGGGTGATAGTCCCCCTTTTATGTAGCCATCTGTACTAAACTTCTCTCCTTACACACCTGAAGTCCAAATCCTTATATTTGTTTTATTCAACTTTGTTTTTTTATCTACGAGTATTTGTATTCATTCCATTTGGATTCAAAGCATAATTATGCATTTTTGAGAAGGTTTAGAATTTATGGTTATGTCCGAGCGTCCAAAAATTTAGCACAAATTCAGTAGCTTTTGGACATTTGGAATTTTGGCCTCTGATTTGTAATTTTAGAAAAATTCTTAATGTCTTCGCTTTTTTAAAGACTGGAAAGATCTGATATGACAGACTTTCTAAATAGAATAGTGTTTTTTATTAGAGATGGCCGTAATTAACAATGTTCATTATGGCAGGGTAAACGTGAGGAGTGATTCCGCAACTATTTGTTGTTTTCTATTATGGAACTTAAATTGTGGACATAGTTTGGAATTATTTGCTAATAATTCTGTAGCAACAATAACAAAAACAATCCCAGCTGTAAGCTTTTGTTTTAAAGAGTTATAATTATGATTTATTTAACCAATTAATTGATAGGAATATTATATATTGGCAGAGAAAAATCAGGAAATAATTCCTCCACCAAGAAAAAAAGAAGAAAAAAGAAAGAAAAAAGATTAAATTTTGTTAAATGTAATATGTAATGAATTTAGGGAAAGGCCATTCCAGAAAACCGCATAATTATTCTCCCTTATTTTACTTTTAATGGAAATATATAAAATCATTGATTTCGTAAAACTGAGTAATAACATGAACAATAACACAATGATACCAATAAGGAAACATTATCCCAAATGAAGTTATCATAGAAAATGTCATTTTGTTGATCGTAACTTTTAAGAGGAAGATTCCAGAAGGAGAGATGAACAGTAAAAATCACAAAATAATGTTTTAAAGAATATTCCAATGAGATGGAAATTGAATTTGTATCTGCTGGACCTTGTATAGGTCATTCTGGTTTGAACTAATGGCCATTTTGCCTAATGTTATTACCCTAACCTGATTCAGCCAGTTGTCCTATTGGCTTCCGTTATGTTTGGCCCCCACCCCCGCCACCACCCACCCTACCCCAAAAATTATTCCCTTTTATATGTGCGGGTCCGTGTGTGCGTATGTGTGCATGTGCATGTGTGTGTGTACATGTGTATGCGTTTGTCCTTGTCAACGATCGTATGTTTACGTGCATCAATTTGTTTTGTCCTTATGATACCTCCTATTGTTGCTTCTCTCTCTCTCTGTCTCTCTTCGCTCTCGCTCTCTCTCTCTCTCTCTCTCTCTCTCTCTCTGGAAATTGTAATATAATACAGGGTGTTTTGAGAAGGTGCACATGCATTTTCTCCACTATCCAAAATACGTAATCAAATATTTTGAGCTCAGAATTAATAGCAGAATTTCGCTGGGATATTTCCATTCCTCACCAAACTACCTTTAAAAGTATCTTTCTCATTAAGGCAACTGATTTTTTCGAACTCATGTTTGGATGCTGTTTCGTCTTAAATTCAAACTTGAGGCTTTTTTTTTTTAGAAACTTATTGATTTTTCTGGATTCCGATTCCTGTATTTACTTAGTAGCGGAACTTGTAACCAGTTTTGAGTATTAAAAAGATGTAGTCAGATATCTGCCACTGGCCTGAATTAAGAGAAAAGGATGAGAACCATGACTGATGATCGCAGATGGTAGAGAAGAAAAAACTCCGAATACAAGTGGAAAGAAAACAGAAAAGTTTGACAATAAGTTGGCAAGAGGAGAAAGTTGGGAGTAAACGTATAATCTTAATTCCATAAAATATTTATTTGAACAGCTTATTAATAACACGAGACATCACTGGAAAAATAATTAACGCTCTGGTACATTCAAACATATACTGATTAAAATGTATTTTAAAACGCATGAATGGTCATGTGGAAGTTATTGCCACTAATTACTCCTGAATTAAGCACTACTTTTAACTATGTCTAATTTTAGGAGGCTGAACCTTATTTCGGCATTAATTCTGACTAGATGATAAGAATTAAATTATATCTTCTCTGTTTTTATATGTTATAAATTTAATTACGTTTTTAAAATATTTAATATTTTCGCAATAATAAAAATTTGGCTTCATATTCACTTGATGAGAAATAATCACTTCTGATTTTGTGAATATTTTCCTTTATCTAATTTTTTCTTTAATCATGTTATCGTGCATTCAAATTTGAATGTATTACCTGTTCACATTAATTTCTTATTAACTAATTTTCTCATTATCCTCTTTTGTTCAGTTCAATATATATGTTGTTATTTATTCATTATTTGATATTATTATCCTTGGGACTGAATTTCGTGGGATTTTGACAGTAATATTTAAGGTTAATAAAACCTAAAGATTAATAAACCCTTTCTAAGTGTGGCCGCTTCTCAAAAAATAAAATAAAAAAGACAAGATTTTATTGATAAAAAGAATTAAAATTTGTAAACTTTTGAGGAGTTTTCTACAAGCATAAGAATTTATTACCAACATCCGCGTTGACGAGACCATACAAATGATCTCGGAGAGGAGTTTATACGGACCTCGACACTCCATCCTTGAACATCCAGTGCATGCCCTTCAATCCCTGTTGGATATCTGTACCAAGAAAGCCCCGTTTGCTGATCACCCCAACTACATGTACACCAAAATCGACGGCGTGGCGATGGTATCTCCCCTTGGAGTCTTTTACGACAATTTTTATATGGGTACCGTCGAAGAGAGAGTCTTCCAGAATTCTAGTAAACAAGGATGTACGTGCGCTACATTGATGATACCTTCACCTGCGCCGACTCCCAGGATGAGATAGAGCAGCTGGGATATGCATTGCACGACCACAGTTGCCTTACGTTCACGATAGAACACTACCAAGGACCGCCGCCTCCCCTTCCTTGACGTCCATGTCGAACAGCAAGATTCCGGATTTAGCACGAAGGTGTACACGAAGCCGACGAACCTGGGAATATGCATGAATGGTGAAAGCGAGTGCCCTGAGAAGTATGAGCGCTCCACCATCAGCGCCTTCGTCAGGAGGGCCCTCTCACCTGCTGCTCCTGGAATGACACACTCAGTGAGTTGGAGCGCACTGCCTAGGTCCTCGTTGGCAACGGCGGACACACCAATAGTGCTGTTGATGGATTGATAAGGAAGAATGTGGGAAGCCTGGTACAACCAGGAAACCTCGCCCCGACGTTCCAGAACCCATCAAGCTTTTCTACAAAGGCACTTCCACCGGAGGTACAAGTAGGATGAGCAAGCCCTCAAAAACATCGAGGAAAACGTCAGCCCCACCGACCCAGACAAAAAGATTAAGCTAGTAATATATATATAGTTAAAACGAAGAAGACGAGTAGCCTGGTGATGGGAAACAACTCTTTGGCTCCCCTGCAGGATCCCTTGAAGAAGATGAGAGTTTTGGTAGAGCTTTCTAACATTTTTCAAAAGGAGAATGGAAGCCTGGGGTACTATTATACCATAGAGTTTTGTTTGGTTGTCAAATCTGGGGGAGGGGGACCTCCTATTGGCTGGGAATAGAATGACTCATCCTGGAGATTGCTGATTGCTGGCTTCAGGTCCTGGGAGTTCTGGGTCATAGGCCTACAGTGCCTGAAATGGATAATTTACTGATCTTTTTAGTAGATTGTAAGAACAGCTTCTTTATCTGTATTGGTGGGCTTTTCGTGGACAACAATGCTGTTCTTCAGTGGTGTCTCATCTTTCTTATACTCAGTGTTCATGTAGCCCTTGTAGAATAGTCTTCTCACTCTTGCATGGGGAGGGTTTCTGACGACGCCATCTATTGATGGCATTTCTCGTCAGCCTTATAACCTGTTGGTAAAATATCTGCTATCTACCCAGGTTTTGGCAACATTTTCAAGCTCATTGGAAGTGATATTACAAGGAGAAATGTGTGAGCAGGTATGACGAATGTAAGTGTTAATCATGTATTTAGATTTTTTTGGGCACTCACTATTTCATTTCAAGTATAAACCCGATGTCTGTAGTGTAATGGTCCGTTTCCGCCTCCACTATGAATTAAATTCCTTTCTTACCAAACTCTCACAACCACAAGCTAAGTCCACAATCAATGAAATAGCTCTCAAATAATATCAAGAGTGCAAAATTCAATTCAGTGGGGGAAATGAAACACCACAAAAAAAAACACTTAAATTTAGTACAAAACATCAAGACAGAAGTTATTCCTGAACCTCATTATACATATATTAATGAAAACGATCACCCTGAAATATTTGTAAAAAATAAACACAGTCACCCAATGGAGATAGTAAAGCAAAGATACATCCAAAAGGGGAAGTAAGAACAACCTATCAGTTACAAACTAAAATAAACCTTAGAGTGGTTTCCCTCCTCCGTAACACTGGAGTTGTAGCCGTTATCTCTTTAATTACTTATATGTGTTTCTGTCCTCCATAACACTGGAGTTGTAGCCATGATTGCTTTAATTGCTTATATGTCTCTGCGTCCAGAGACAAAAGTGAGGTGGTGAATGTGTATGTGTAAGAATTACATTATATATAAACCAGTGACCTGGGTCATGGCATTAGGAGGGTTTTACGTGACCAAAGCAGACCTAGATTACGCTATGCGCTGTCTGCAGTAGCCTGATCTAGCTCAAAGCTTTGTCAACATTTTTATGTTTATGATAACTTTGCACAACAACTTCCATGGGAAGCGGTTGACCTGTTGACCTACGCCGGAAACTTGTAACTTCCGAGCCGGCAAAACTAACGTATGTGTTTTATATGAATTGCTTAGATAGCTAATGTTCCGCTCTCGACGCGATGCTTTAGAATGGGAGTTCCACGCCAACTATCAAAACATATCGGTCGTCCGACCGAGATGCATCTCCTAGTATGGAGTTACAGAATAAAGTTGTTAACTTGTTCAACTAGCCTGTTTGAATCATCTCCTCTAGTCAAGAAAGAAACCTCTCTACTAAGATATCCAAGGGAGATGAGAGGAAACCAAACATACTTACGAATGACAGTCGTAAGGAAAGAACAAAAAGTCTATCGCCAAGCGATAAGACATAAGAAGTGGTGGCAGCGTATAAACGAAGAACATAATTAACAAGACCCATATCAGCCGACCGAAGGTCTACAAGAACTAACTTCCACCTTCAACATCAAACGAAACAGAGGAAACGGGATCTTCAATCAACGCAACAGTTTATGAAGACGCAACTATGTCCTTCATCGAGAGGAATACAAGCATTTAACACTGACGTTTGAGCAACGTGTTCACTTATCTTCGAGAATCTACACCGGACGAGAGCAGCATTGAACATCAACGGAAAGAAGAAAACAAACACAGGGAACATCACCTTTCACGAGCAAGGACGCAGAGTGGACAGCTATACGCAGTAGTGCAAGGACGGAGGCTGTGACGTCATCAATCTTGGACTTCCCAGCGCATCGTGCACCGAGAGAAGACCGTGACGTCATCACGACTTCCGACGCGAGACGTCATCCCATGTCAACAATCCTTCGCAATATAATCTGGAGCTAAGTACCATTTTTACTATTCAGGTCTTTTCCTCAGTGAAGTGTTGTTCATCAAGAGTCGATCGTCCAGTATTCGGGGGTGAGTTGTTCGCCATATTAATCTTCCTTCATTACAGAACCAATCTTCAAATACGAGGTTCTCGCCGCAGATTAATTTTTTTTTCTTTCTCGTTGTCATTAACCGTTTCTTGCAGGAATTCTCCGTATAATATTTGATCATATTGTCTGTATTTTTGTATCTTTTTGGGGGATTTTCCTATTATTATAAAACACTTATACAGTACATTGCTTATGCGTTTACGTAGTGGTCGAGTGTACTCTTATAGATATTTTTGATAGGATTGCAAGGAATAGAAGTGATAAGAAAAAGTGGAAAGCCGAAATGGCAACCACTCCGGCTGGCAACCCCAACGTGGTGACTCTCGTTAGCGCGAGGTCAGCGATTGTCCCTTTTCAAGGTCGGGTCAATGGGTTCCTGCCTCAAAATGTTGAGGCATGGATCTCATCTGTAGACGCTCATTTAAATGCAAAAAGCATCACAGACCCAGCAGTACAATTACAGGAGGCCAAGAGCTTCGTTTGACTTTGCGAAAGGCGACGCAAGTGCGTATCTAAGGGGGGTTTCTTTCCAAGAAGCGCTTACATGGGACGAGTTCAAAATTAGATTACGTGCCGTGTATGGGGGTGAAGAGGCTTTAGATGTAGTATTGGCATTGAGAAATATCCTTAACCAAGCCTCCATGACTCAGCTCAATGTTGTCGAGCGGGCGGCGCTAATTGCCGACCGGCTAAATGAATATCAGGATAGTTTTTTAAGTAACTCCGGGTGGGTTGGGGCGGGTGCTAAAATCAAAGTGAAAGATTTTATCCGTTTGATCTACCTTACGTCTATCACTGTAATGTTGCCTGAAGCGTTTAGTACGGTGTTTTGATAAAAAATTGCAGCCCGACAGTACGGAATTAGATGTGTATAAACAAATCAAAAACACATGTCTAAATATACCGACCTAGATCCTTCGCTCATTCAAGTTTTTGCAAAAAATGAGAACAAGCCACAACAAGTAAATGTGGTACATAATAATAATCAAGTTGCAGGGATGGTTTGTTATAACTGTAAACGACCAGGTCACATGATTTCAGACTGTCGGACGCGTTTTTGTTCAATACACAATGTTCAACTCATTCATATAACCGTTGCTACTCGAGGAATCAACAGCAAAATGCTACAAACACGCAACCAGTGCTAGTGCAAATAAAAAGAAGGGTCCTCAGTACTATAAGAAGAAACAACCAAACGGAAATTCTGCACAACAGCAGAACAAACAAATCGTGCTTCAGGTACCTCTGTTCCTGGGCCGTCTAGCCAGAACTCGCAAGGGCAAGCGAATCAGGGTGTGATAAACAAAACAAATACACGTAGTTCACTCCAAGGGGGGAGAGGGCGATGTTCAATCAATATCAACATCTTTTGTATCAAATAATCAGTTTAATCATTTATCAGATCATTGTGAGACAATTGATTTTCCTATGAAACACACGGCCGAATCATCTGTGCAGGTTCCCGTAGATTTGCAAACAAATTCATGCAATTATTAGTCAAAACGATTGCGACAAACCTTACATGCAGTAAATTTGGACCATAAGTCATTCACTTTGTTCTTTGATTCTGGTAGTCCACGTAATATAATGGATTTAAGGACTCATCATTTACTCTTTTCAAATTTCCCTATAGAAAAGTCCGGAATAAGGCTCTCAGGCATTGGGAATAATGAATTAAATGTTTGGGTGGGCGTAACTCATGTACAGTACAAGGTCGGTAAGCGCACGTTTGCTGATACCTTTGTCGTTGTACAAAACATTAATATGTATCCCGCAGTAATTATCGGATACCCGTCTATGGGCACTCAAAAATATTATCTTAGCACCTGCAAAACACGGCGTGTATATCAAAGGGAAAATTCTATAGGTCTTCTAATACCCTAAAATCAGTTTAGATAATAAAGAGACAGGCAGAGTTGTCACTTACATTACGGAACCAATCACCTGTCTCATGAACCAAGAAATAATACAGGCAACCCAACAGAACTCTCGCTCACCCGTAATATCAGCTTGCACGCAAACTCTCGAGCCTAACGTAACTTCAAATATATTAGTGCGTGTAAAAGAACCTTGCCAGGATCTGAAACATTAATCCTTTCCGAAACTCTGAAAACACACGGATTATCCGTCACACAAGCCGTTTATACAGTCGGCTCACAACAACAATGTAATATCGAAGTCTGTAATCATTTGAATACCACTTTAGTAATCCACAAAAATCAACATATCTTGGATGCCGAAGTTTATAAACATCGCATTCTTACCGTAGCTGAGATAAATCACGCTCAATCAGTCGCGGATGAAAACCCTTTTGCAATCTATAAAGAATAAAATCAATCAGGACATTCAAGAAGAAAGAAATTTCAGCAGAAATTTTTGAATCTGTTAACTAAATATCATGATGTTTTTTTTCCACTACGGATGGAACCTTAGGAAACACGGATGTCATCGAGCATCAAATCAGGCTCAAGGACAAACAGAAAGTAATCTATGTACCTTCGTACGACTTCCTATGAAATTTCAGAATGAGATAACAGAGGAAGTAGGTAAAATGTTAAAGGAAGGCGTCATTAGGAAATCAAACAGCCTTATAATTTTCCGTTAATAGTAGTACCGAAAAAAGATCGAACTTGGCGGATATGCGTAGATTTTCGTCGTTTAAACGAAGAAAACAATCCCTGACAGATTCCCAGTACCATGTACCGATGATATCCTATCTTTACTAGGCCAGAATAAATATTTCACAAGCCTAGACTTACTAAAAGGATTTCATCAGATTCCGATGGAACAGAAGCATCCCATACACTGCTTCAGCACAGCCAGGGGACATTATGAATTTTTGCGTATGCCTTTTGGTTTACGTTGTGCTCCTATAACTTTTTCACTCGTATGATAAACGTCGTGTTTGGAGACTTGTTGGGAGATATCCTACATGCCTACATGGATGACTTAGTAATCTTTTCCAACACATTAGAAGAGCATTTACGTAAATTGGAGTTAGTGTTACAAAGGTTAAGGCAGCATAATTTAAGGGTAAGATAAGCAAGTGTGAATTTTTAAAACAGAACTAGTCTATCTAGGTTTCACGGTTTCTAGTGAAGGTCTTAAAGTCGTCCACGATAAGGTGTCGGCTATCCGTAACTTTCCGATACCTATTAACGTCAAGGGAATACAGCAATTTTTAGGGTGCAGCGGATACTATCGCCGCTTCAATCCGCAACTACTCAATCATAGCCGCTCCCCTAACCGATCTTATAAAAAAGGGCGTTAGATTTCGTATGGTCTGAAATTCATCAACAGGCGTTCGATAAATTGAAAGATGAACTGTAGTTCTCCTATCTTGAAATTTCCTGACTTCGGTAAGGAATTCTTTATTGCAACAGACGCCTCAGACTAGAGTAAGGTGGGGGTATTGCTTCACAAATATGATAGACAGTTTTTCCTATAGCTTTTTATTCACGTAAAACTGAGACCTTCCGAAAGTAAATAATGCAGTAATAGACAAGGAAGGGCTCGCTATTGTTAATTCACTCGTGCACTTTAAATTCAAATAAATATTACGGTTACCCCGTCAAGGTTCTCACTGATCATAAGCCCCTAACCGACTCTTTAAAGGCTTTAGTCCACAGCCCCAAGCGAACTCGTGCACATGATCATTCAGGACTTGGCGCGAGGATCGGGTATTTACCTGGGAAAGACAAATATCATTGCTGACGCATTATCACGCAACCACCCCTCTTCATCTTGTACCGAGCCATTAGCTGAATTAATAGATATCTCAACCTCCATGCCCGTTGTTAAAACTATATCGAACAGGAAGATCTGGGCTGGAGTGCTGAACTATTACAGACGGAACAAAGAAAAGATCCGCAAATAGAAAAAATCATCATTGCGTTAAACGGAAATCCGAAGGAAAAGAATACCTAAAGTATAAGCAGCAGAATTATATCCTACAGGAAAATATCCTGTGTAGATCCGTGACGAGGAAACCCGCAAACACCACCGCAGTTGAATAACAACCAGGTGGTGGTGCCTATCTCACTCATACCCACGTCTTAAAGTGGTTGCATGAAAATCCACTGCATGGACACCCGGTTATACCTTGATGTCACAGAAAGCCAAATCCTTATTTTATTGGCATACGATGCTTAGAGATATAAAAAGCACATAGCAAATTGTCGCACTTGTCAAGAATACAAAAGGGCACACGAAAGAACACCTGTCAGCCTAGGGGCTTACCCCGTGCCACAAATCAACCCTTTGAAAGAGTACATTTAGATTTATTAACAGGATTTTACGAGTCAGACAGAGGAAATAAGCACTCCTAGTAATTATAGACGCTTTGACTCGATATACAGAACTTATAGCGCCTAAAAAAAACAAAAACCGCGGTCGAGTGCGCTAGGAAGTTTTACGAGTGCTACATTTTTAAACATGGAATTCCAATTCCAACATCATTATCTCCTTGTGCGAATTCCTTAGTATAAAGAAAATCAATACCATGATCTATCACCCAGAGTCTAATGGGCTAGTGGAAAGGGCAAATCGTAAGTTTTAAACATTTTAGGGTCACCTTAGGGGGGCAGATCCCCAACTGGGACATTGCCATACCTGCGGTACTAAGCACACTTAATCACTCGTATCCACGTGTCTATTAAAATGACACCGCACGAGGCACTGTACGGTATCCCGGCCCGAACGCCTTTTCACATCTTAAAGCCTACAACTAATTTATCAAATCCTCTAAAGGATGTTATGGATGCAAGCATAAGTCGATATAATATTAATTCGTAAGAATTTAGAAGAAGCACAGATCATAATGAAAAAAAATCATGATAAAATAGCTAAGCCAACTAGAACATATGCCGTGGGCGATCAGGTATACATACAAGTATACGTGCGTAAAGGTTTAAATTATAAACTGACACCTAAGTTTGAAGGCCCGTTTAACATTTTAGAAAATTTAACGGCCAATAGAGTTAGGGTTCAAAATGTATCCAAACCCACTGATGTGAGAATAGTCCCATTGGCACATATCAGAATCTAAAGAAAGGTAGATGGAGTGAGGGAAAAAATGGTTGTATTTATGAAACACTTTTGTATAATAATTATATATATATATCTATTAATCATATTGTATGTAACCTATTCTTTTACGCGAGTTATACATCTGTTTTACTCATTGCAGGTTTTCAAAAATGAATCTGTTATTGTTAGGAGTGATATTGTGTATTCAGACATCTTTGTTGTATGGAAAGAGCGCTAGGACTAAAGACATAGAATTTAAGAATCATGGCTCGATTATCGAGAGAATCGATGATGTATTCATCGTGTCAAGTAATATTGTTATCGAGGTAGATATGCATGCTATTTTCTTACCTGAAGATGACGTCCTTAACTTAAAGAATGACCTGATGAGGTTTGGTATTTCCCTTGTTAAGGAAATGCATGAACGTAAGTTTCATTGCTAACTCAGAGATTTCACTAGCTCAAACGCTAAGCGTCGCGGAAATGTTGTCCTTATGACATACAAAATAAAACCGCCGAGGCAGAAGAACTCGCTCGTGACCTGCTGATGTGGTCTGTGCGGCACAATACTTTGAACGTCGCACCCGCTTATTCTAGCTGGACTAAACATCTTAGGATCAGTTGCGAATCTAGGCTTAGGAATCTCAAATCGCCTCAAGATAAATAATCAAAATAAAATTGAGGTTTTTTTGCAACGACAAACGGAACTGGCCTTATCAAACTTCGCAGCCAGTTATCTTCGATCAATCAAATAATGAATATCGTTAATGAACATTCAAATATATCGATCAGGTCATGGAAGTTCAACATTTGCTGGCTACTTTAGCTTACTATAGTTCGAAAATAGATCATATCCGTATGAAAATATCACATTTTATTGAAAAGTCAAAAGATTACGTAGAAGCAATTACGTTAGCAACAAAGGGTGTGTTATCTCCTCACCTCATTGCCTATTAAAGATCTGACGTTAACTTTAGAAAACGGACGGGAGAAGCTAGGTTATTTATTTCCTTTATTAGATGCCCATAAAGTAGCAATTCTATTATAGCCTAATCTCAGTCAGCGTTGAAAATTATAGAATTATGATCACAATTCCTTTTGATTCTTCCGATGCTTGGCAATCATACAAAATAGCACCGTTTCCTACTTTTATGACGAATACTCAAATCCAGTAATATCCAATTTAACGGGGCATGTACTGATTTCTCTGATAAGAAATCATTTACAGTCATTAAAGACTTAGATAAACTCACTCACTGTTCAGAAGCCATGAATAATAAAATTTGTACAGCTGACTCTTTTGAATTGAATTTCTATCCTATATCAACGGATTCATGTGAGTTAGACATAGTGCTAAACGGCTCTCTCTCTCATACAAGCGAAGGTTGTCTGGGGAAACTTATCCCTTTTACGGTAATAAATTCAATTACAGGATGATAATGGTTCCTGGATCCGTTATGATAAGGCCGGATTCGACGTCGTGTCCGGACACATCCACCGCCCATGCCCCTATCTTCGTAGCAGCCGATGGTTGTACGGGGACATCTACAAACTATACCGTCAGAGGGGTCAACACGATAATACGTGAGAAGGCGTATTTCGCGAACTACACGTGGGCTACAACAATCATCCCATCACTACCTCTCCCATACAACGCGCGAGTAGCTCATCGTCTGACGCAACTGGCTGAGATGACCCACGCGTCATCGACTTATGCAGGTGGAGAACATCTTCGCTACTACATTCTGCTAGCCGTGTTCAGCGTGACGGCCATATTGGTTATCGCCGTCAACATCTTTGCTTGGCGTAGGCTGAGCTTAAACAGAAGGATCTCCAAGGGAACGTACTGGCCCGTCTGGATGACGTACCCGTTAAACCTCAAGTCGTTTGCGTTTAGGGCCGCCTGAACCTGGCCACTTCAGTTCGTGCCTAGGGAATTGTCTGGAATTGTGTTGTGTGTGAAAAGCGGTCCGTATGCTGGCAAAAATGTAGGACAAGAATGACCTACGCCTTTGCATTTGAACAGTTAAAGTATCTCCAGGGCGCCTAATAAATCATTATAGCCCATATTATACATTAATATATTCCTAAAGGTATTTTTCGGGCACCTAATAAAATATCAGCCCTATATATTGAATTTCTGCTGCAGATTACATTGTTATACTATTATACAATTATATTTATCTATTACAAAGAGTCAAGTACTCTTTAACAATTATCCATGCTCATGTCTATAATCATTATTTAGTAACCATTATTCTTAATCAGGTTACCTGTTATCATATTAATCATGTATACATGTTTTTGATTTTTACCTTTTTATATTTTTGGGTACCTAATCATTAGTATTACCAAACATGGATCTATATTTTCCATGCATTTACCTTTTGTTTATGAATATGTCAACAAGGGTATGTAACAGAACCTTTTTATGCATTTAATCACTTATTATGTTTATACCTAGACGTTATGTTACGAGCACGCTCCTATGAACAATGTTTTAAGTAATTTTTTTGTTATCAAGGCTTGATAGGTAGCAGTCCGAGCCTAATGTAATAATTACATATATTTAAATTTAAATTTACAAGATCTGTAAATATAAACCAATGACCTGGGGTCATGGCATTAGGAGGGTTCTACGTGACCAAAGCAGACCTAGATTACGCTATGCGCTGTCTGCAGTAGCCTGATCTAGCTCTAAGCTTTGTCAACATTTTTATGTTTATGATAACTTTGCACAACACTTCCATGGGAACGGTTGACCTGTTACCTACGCCGGAAACTTGTAACTTCCGAGCCGGCGGACTACGTATGTGTTTTTATATGAATTGCTGAGATAGCTAATGTTCCGCTATCGACGCGATGCTTTAGAATGGCAGTTCCACGCCAACGATCAAACATATCGGTCGTCCGACCGAGCTGCATCTCCTAGTATGGAGTTACAGAATAAAGTTGTTATCTTGTTCAACTAGCCTGTTTGAATCATCTCCTCTAGTCAAGAAAGAACCTCTCTACTAAGATATCCAAGGGAGATGAGAGGAACCAAAAAATACTTACGAATGACAGTCGTAAGGAAAACACAAAAAGTCTATCGCCAAGCGATAAGACTTAGATATATATATATATATATATATATATATATATATATATATATATATATATATATATATATATATATACATATACATACATATATATATATCATATATATATATATATATATATATATATATATATATATAAAATATATATACACACACACACACACACGCACCAGAACAGACCCTGTCAAATGTATTCAAATTTATGCATGTTAAATTACCGGCTCACTCACTGTTATTACAGTCAATTAAATTTTGCTTTTGCGAGAAGCATTTTCCCATGAAAGTAATTTTTGTATTTTCTTTTTCTTTTTTCCTTTTTTGTAGTTTAGGTAGTTTTTGTAGTTACTAGTCGCTTGAAAACTTCTGTAGATGTAGATGTATCAAGAGTTTTAAATTTATTTGTTATGTTTGGAAGCTGTGTTTATGCTATTAATGATTGTTGATATTTCAGTAATAACAAGATGATAATGATAATATTGATAATAATGAATTAATAATGACAGTATTTCATATCTTACAAAAGTTAAAGTAACAAAATCAGTTAGAAAGTTTTAATTCAGTTTCATGTTAGAGATAATCGTATATTTGGCAAATATAAGATCTTTCATATTGATAGTAATAACGCTTGAGAATGTGTGTGTGTGTGTGTGAGAGAGATAGAGAGAGAGAGAGAGAGAGAGAGAGAAATGGTTACTTGATTACCATTCTTCAGGAAGATTTTTTGTACCGAGTTCCAAGCATTCGATAAACTAATTCTGGTCATGTCACTACCATAATCATCGCGGCCAATCTTTCAATACTAATAGCTGTGCATTTGCCTAACAACTCCATTAAAACTTGGATGCCTCAGAGTTAATGAGAATCATTATTACCAGGGAAAATTATTCCGCTCGAAGTTTACGAAGCAAAGCTAATACCATGAGCGCACTTGGCCTCTGCTAAAGGCCCCTCGATCTCTAATGAGAACATTTGTAATGACTAGAGACTGATACAGCCATTGCATCAGGGTGTGGTCTATCGCTAGGTATTTGTCAAGACAAACCCGGAGTTTCATATCGGGAATTGCGAGAGAAATGAACTAATGAAATATGAGTCTTTATATGAAGAAATTGGGTTTAGAATATCTGTCATTATAATTTTTTATGACAAGTAACTACAGTTTGTAAGTAACGTGTTCTTAGGTCGTAAATCTAGGTTTGAGCCTTTTTTCTGGTAAATTCTCATCTGAATAGATTGAACTTACGTATCGCTGGTCATTATATTATAATTCCAAATCATTATACTTCAACGCACGTTTAATGACCAAAGCATTGCTGCTGTTGTTGTAGTTGTTTGAGATTAAGCTGGCCTTATGCCAGCACGGGCTCTTGCTCCTAGAGCAGCCCGTAGGTCATATTGGTTGAGAATGTGAGATGTTTAGGATATGAAACTTTATTGGTGATACATGAACATGACGTGTTGAAGGTGATATTGATATTGAATGAAAGATTTGATGGGCGAGGTTGAAACCCTTTAAACCCTAAGGTACCCTTCAGTTGTAGGGAAAGCTCGATAGTAGTGAGTGTTGGGGGGCAGGAGAGGCCAACAGATTGGAAGAACGAAAGGCTTGAGTTGTAGGTACAGGTAGTTAGTAAGATATCTAGTGAGATTCTGAGCATCATATTCTTTAGGTCCGACTTCGAGCATTGCTCCTTAGTTTTTCAAAATATGCCAGGATGTGACAAAAGTAATTTGTTGGACGCGACTGGAAATCTTCGTGAGATTCTGAGGCATATTCTTCTTCCTGTCCGACTTCGAACATTGCTCCTTTGTCTTTCAAAATATGCCAGGATGTGACTGAAGTAATTTGTTGGACGCGACAGGAAACTTGACGAGATATAACTATTTTTAAATCTGTACCTGAAAATAAAGTGACTGCATGCAGTGCCTTGAAATGACATACTCTGACAGTTATTTGTGTCATTCTAAGCAGAGGGATCAGGGATTACCTCCCGAGATTTCCTTGCCAGATCTGGAGGGTGGAGGGTCTTGCCTGATCTCAGGTCAGTAATGAGAGAGAGAGAGAGAGAGGGAGAGAGAGAGAGAGAGAGAGAGAGAGAGAGAGAGAGAGATTATAACACACAAAACGAAAAGGTCTAAATAAACTGCTGACCCCAATCCTCAACCTCTGCCTTACACACTGACAAATGGAATCTAAGTGACAGCACTTACTTCCAAGTGATCCTAACGAGGAGTAAACTGGAGTCAGTGAACGCCGCTTCAAAGTTGGCCGCTTCCAAGTGCACCTGTTGAACGTTGCCCTAAGAACACTTGCTACATCACTTGAAATAGGAAAATGCATAGTTATTGACATAACCTAAAGAAAAAAAAAGTTATTCATGTTTGGGTCTGGAAAATACTCATGCAGACCTTAAAAGGTCAAGGTCGCTATTGTTTGCGGTCAAGTTTTATGTCATTTAAATGACCAGACTTTTTCGAGACCTTAAAGATGTGTGGATATATCATAAAAAGAAACAAGACTACAAGTTACCTGCCTGAATATCGGCCTAAAGGCCGGAGTTAAGTATTACGATAGTCTTGTAGCTGAAACGCAGTAGAGGGAAAATAATCGTTCATGACCTCACTTTTTTAGGAAAAAAAGTTATAAAAATCCTAAAGTCAACTGAAGTTTATAGATGAAAAGCCTTCAATTCGCCGTCATGTAAGAGTGAAAGTTCTAAAACTGCAATGAAACCAGTTGAAATATACAAATTTGGGATCTTTTCAAAAATCTTTGTCTGGATGTTCACGTAACAAAGAAATACTAGAAGACATATTTTATTTGAGAACAATTTGATGTCTAAAATCGAATAATGGGAAGCCAGTGCATAGCAAACACCGCCCCACAATCGCAATTTTTGTCGGCCGCATATTTTCGGAGCAGTGATTCAATCACGATGGTTATTTTTTTTTTTTATTTTTTTTTTTTTTTGTGGGGGCGTTTGTCATTGTTGTTCATTGACCGAGGTCGTCACCCTATTGAGCGTATTGCGTCGACTGGCGCGCGTACACGCATGCGTACGCACTTACATAATCACAATTAAAGGTTATTTGGCCACAGATTTCCTTTGGCCGAAATAGCCAGTTGGTTTCATTTGAAATCCGGAATTTGGCGGTTGAAACCGGTTAAGCCTGATTTGGAATTTAAGTTTAAGATCATTTCTTACCTTTCTAGTAAAACATTAATGCTTGGGTAAGTTTTGGCATTGGTTGTTTCTTTTAGAATCGAGGATAAACAAATCTTATTTACGGTTTTTACTGGAAAATTATCCTGTTGTGCCAAATCTTAATTTGGTGTTTTTGTAAACGATCTCAGATGTTATTTTCACCCTCGAAAAAGGTTTATAAAACCCATTCTGAATAAAATCTGCTCTTTTTTTTATTTATAATTTGGATTTCCCTCGCTCCGTATTCTTAGCGGTGTTGTGTAAAGTCTCTCTTGCAATCAGGATCTTCGGTTGACTATTAAGGTGAATCCGCCCTGGAAAGTCAGTGGGTGTCGTTTTGTTCATTAGAATAAGTGTATAGAAGGACCCCAGTATTTTTTTTTTTCATCTTACTGTTTTAAAACTATAGCTTGTATTTACATTTGTAGCGTTTTATTCTCGCATTATGTTTGCATTTATTTGATTAAAATTCATATCAGTTGCTTTATTCATGTTGTGAAGATTAATGTATTTTATAAGACTGATCAAATATTAAGTCCTTAAGCTATTTATAATTTACCGTTTATTTATGACCATAACTTTTTTTTCTGTCATTTTTTATTTCCTTTAAACTGGAATTGATCAAGTATCTATCTGTATGAATAACCTTAAACATAAATGAACTTAACCAAACAATAAATTCTTTTATTTTAAGGAATTTTAAGGGATAAGACGAGATTTATTGTACAATTATAATATGACCGTGAAGACCTGGAAATTAATACTTGACCTTGACATATTTGTATGCTCATACTTGAGTAAGGACTAGGGTAGGTAGTTCGCTTTGAATGAGAGTTTAGCTAGTCCGCTGGTATAGCGGTAGTGTCGTGGAATGCCAATCATATGTCGTGGGTTCTTGTCTCCCTCAGGGTTTATGAAAAATTACTGGCTCTGTATCAGTTACTGGGGTGCAGTGTTGAGTCTGCGGTGAGAGGTTGAACCAACATTCTTTAGAAGCTTGCATTTCAAGTCAGAAGCCCCTCTGGTGTGCTTCTTTCCATGTGAATAGGTATCATCACCTGAAATAATAATAATAATAATAATAATAATATAATAATAATAATAATAATAATAATAATAATAATAATAATAATAATAATACAACTTTCTGGCGTTTAACCTTCATAGAACTTCCCAGAGAACTTCCATAAAATTTTCTGAGCCTCAGGAACGAACAGCCTTAGTTAGTCAAGAACACGAAAAAGCTTCAAAGGCTCCGCTCAGTCTAACGAAGAATGGAAGATACCTTCTTCGCCTGTGGTGCGTCCTTGAATATTTGCCTGGGGTTGCGGGAAACAGGAAAATGAACGAGACAGAGAACAATTAATGCTTGTGCAATCATCCTGACTGCTCAGATATGCATCAGATTTGACGCGACGTCTTTATTACAGGTGCGTTCGATTTATGCAAAGACTCCAAGCGGTTGCTTTATCATACTTCTCTTAGTGACAGCTGTTTCGTGAGGTTTGTGAGGAATTTACCTCAAGTGTATATATCATTCTTTGCTGGTGTTTTGAATATCTCTCTCTCTCTCTCTCTCTCTCTCTCTCTCTCTCTCCTCTCTTCTCTCTCTCTCTCTCTCTCTCTGTGCCTTTCAACCTTTCTCTTGAACTGCCTTACAAAGTATAAGGGTTATTTGTTCATTCAGATCTTGTAGGATTATCATTAAATTTAGATATTGGATATTGCTGTACTGATGACACTTTTATATATATATATATATATATATATATATATATATATATATATATATATATATATATATATATATATATATATATATATATTGACTATCCTATTTCTCCGCACACATATAAATACAGATAAACAACGAGTCCGGTCATTCTAAGGATACTTGACTTTGAGGACTGATAGTCCTAGAAAGTTTGTAATTCTTCCTGAATATTACCTCATAAAACCGCAAACAACCAGAATCCATAAAACGACAATCAACAAGTATACTGCCAAAAAACTATAATCCACAATGAACCAGTACCAACCAATCACCACCTCATTGTTTCCTAAAACCATAAATCATTACCAGTATATATAAGTAATACCACAACATCAAACACTCATCCCGCTAATAACACCATACCACACATTATCAAAGAGAACCCCGAGAATACCTCCTAACTCTACGGTACTTTTCCATATGGTTTCACCCAAATTATCCCATCATTACAAATTACCCAGCTGTTTACGTCGAAGCTCTGCAAAAGCGCATAATTAAGAAAGATAGTAAAAGAATAGTAATGTTAAATAAAAGTGACCAAAGGATGTCTATATTCCATATTTCACCATCCATATATGAAACATAGAGAGGTAACAAAATGCATATCAGCACACAAATTTCTTACAATTTTCCCGGTTTTTCTTCATCTTCGATATATGAGTTAAATTTGGACAAACCTGTTTTTTGTCATCTAAGGCTAAAAACCTATTCCCTTTCTTTTCTTCTGAAACCTTAAAAGGACTTTTAACATTTGGATCTAACTTATAATTTAATTTGTTTCAAAAACACGTTATCTCCAACCGCAATTTTGACATTTAATGATTTCCCATTGCTTCTTTCCACCATTTCTCATGTCTTTGTCTCAAGATTGTGGCTGAGACAAGTATGTCTCTCTTTAGCCGTAGAGATTAATATACCTTCCCCAGGGGAAGGTACAGACAACAAATTGAAATCACCTCGTGCTTGGCAACCAAAGAATGCTTCGAATAGAGACATTTTAATAGAAAATCGCTGCCCATATTAGTCTCATTAGCTTCCAGTCTGTATGTGAGGTTTGTTACTTTCTGTATCCCATAACTTCTACTACACACTTTTAAGTCTCATTTACAAATTCTCTACCATTGTCTGACAATAAAATCTCGGGTGCCCCATAACACATATATCCATTGAAGAATGCCACTGCCACTTCTGCCGTTATATACTTTAGTGGGAAAATTTCCACTAATGTTGTTAGTTCATCTTTTACCACCAACAAATACCTGTAGCCATATCCCGATTCAGAGAAATTCCCCAAAATGTCCATGTGTACTCTTTGAAGAGGTCTACTAGATATTGGATATGCCCCTAAGTTACTAGGATGGAAGGAATATCCACGATATTAGATAAAATTCTTATCTTACGATAATTACGTATTATTATTATTGTTATGCAATAATTATACGTTAAATCGTGGGTAATGTGAAGAGGTAAATACATAATTAGTTATTTACGTTATTTATATATTTATTCATTATTTAATAATGGGATGAGATTGCTAGACCTATTCCTTTTCCTTGGCCACAGCACACGCTGGGCTGACTGATGGACTGTAGGAGAAGACCATTCCACTGTCCTAGAATACGTGCGTCGACTGCAACACTGCTCACCACCCTGTGGTAACCACTTTAGCAGATAACCTATAAAAATATATTCATTTATATCCAAAAGCAAATCAGTGCCTAACAAGGAAAGCTACGTTTATGTTCAAACCTTATTTCTTCTGCAAGGCTCTTCTTCCCTTCAACAAACGCCCCGATATTATAGAGGGGAAACATGATTGCATCCTACACGGCGTCACGTTGCTGTCCAAACCGACCCCTATTTGGAATGTGCCAACTCATATCGGCGAATATTTTCCGCTCTCCCGCCATTTATGCTACTCCCGCTCACGATAAGAGCTAATATCTTGCGCTTATTGTTCCGGTATTTCCAATATCTGAAATCTGGAAAATCTTTTTTGGAACCCTTTATTGACTCTACGGAATGATATGGGAGTGTAATCATGCCTGTCGAATGCTTGGAAGCAGGGACCAGAGATCGAGCGATTTTTATCATCGTGGTCTATAGTGTTTGAGTAGTCCAGAGTGAATATAATAACGGCAGATATGTTAGTCTCTTTTTTTTTTTTTTTTGTACATCCTGATAGATATAGTATATGACACGTATTCTCTTATTTTCAAGTTGATGAACTTGTCCAATATGAAAGTTTCCCCCGTAGAGGCGGTAGTGCTGTCAGTGCACCTCATGCAGTGCAATGTAGACATAACTTAAGGTTCTTTTGCAGCGTCCTTTCGGACCCGAGCTGCAACTACTTCCATTCATTTTACTGTACCTCCTTTCATATTATCTTTCTTCCATCTTACTTTCCACCCTCTTCCAACAATTGATTCATAGTGCAACTGCGAGGCTTTCCTCCTGTAACACCTTTCAAACCTTTTCACTGTCAATTTCCGTTTCAGCGCTGAATGGCCTTAGTTGCCCCAGTGCTTGGCATTATGACTAAAATCTATGACCTACAATATGAAAGTTTCTCTCAACTCGTGAGATTAGGGCTGATCTTTATTCACTGAAGAACGGGAGAGAGGCGACAATAAAATCAACAATGAGAATGTCATGACATACTTTCATATTACTGGATGAAGTTTTTTTTTTATACTCATCTTCAACTTTTTTTTTTCATTCATATTTCACATCCTTTATTCATTTAGTTTTTACTTCCATAGGAAAATTTTGAAGAAAAAAAATTTACACAAAAAACTTTCAATTCTTCATCCTTAACATCTGCAGACATCAGTACATCTTTATGGGTTCCATTCACCATAACTTCATTTTAAAAATCACTCAAAAATCTTTACATATTTTCTTTTGATATGATTTAAATTATACTGTAGATAATTTTGTATTACCCATGATAGTTTTATCTCGTGTGTGCGTGTGTGTGTAAGAAGGAGAGAGAGAGAGAGAGAGAGAGAGAGAGAGAGAGAGAGAGAGAGAGCTTGTCAGTGGCGACCTAACTCACTGTATATTTCGAAAAAAAATTCTGCAGGACTGATGTTTTTATAAAGCCATATCAGGCTTCACGTAAATGCATTTTCTTGTTTACTTCGCATATGAAAAGTAAAGCAATGAAACGGAGCTCTAATATTCGTGTCTGTTTCAGTTCAAAATCCTATTTTTTGTCAAGTTTTTTTTTCTTTTGCTTCTATCATGAGTGATCTCAACAAATTGTTAGTTCCGTAAACTGTATTGCTTGTTATATCAATTATACTCTATGCCATTCTTTCATATTTCATCTCCCGAATAATATTTCTGTTTATAAATTACAGGTTTTAGAGGGAGTTGGATTTTTTTCTTTTTTTATTGGATGCCTGAATTTCTTTCGTTTAGTTTGACAATATTATTGTATCCATCATTGCGACACCCCTCCAGGGTATTCATTTCTTTCGGTTGTTCCGAGTCAAGGAGTCCTCATCAGGCCTCCTGTACCCACTTTGTGCCACATGTAAGGGCTACCTTGACTAAAAACCTCGCAAGCACATCCCAACCTTTGCGAATTTAGTCATCAGTTAAAGTAGTGAGACTTCAGGTAAAAAAAAATTTAAAAAAGGAAAAAAAATACAAATAACTACCTACTTCCCCCGTTCAGTTTCCTATGCAGAGAATCATTATTAAGAAAAGTTGGTTGATACAGCTTAAGGAGGCCTTATGCCAACACGGCTCTGTTGATCCAGTAACGGTGTTCTCTGGTTGATTGTTGTGAGTACGGAGAAATATTCTTGCGTGGCATTAATATATTAATGATGATTATTAATAATAAATGAGTAATGAAGACGAATACAGCTAAAGAAATGTCCATCATTTGCTGAATCCCAAAACTTAATCTTTACAAAATTTAATTGATACCACTTTGAACCCATCTAGAATGATGTAAATGTGATACTCTTCTTTAAAAAGGGATTCTGTAGCAAAAACTCCTCCCTCCAGATTTCTCTCTGAAGCAACATTATGAAATATTACCTCCCAAGACCATGAAGAAAAAAAGAAGAAGAAAATTTAAGAAATATTGACCACAAAACATCCTTCTGACGATCTGAAGGCGAATCTAGCAATTGATTGACTGTTTATGTTGATTAAAACTGGCGCCACTCTAGGTTATAGACGCCGACAATCAGGTCCGGTCCGCGACTCTGGCCTCCAACTTCTCTTATTGAGAGTCCTGGTGTTCTGCGCCCTACAACGGCTCTAGGCTTTGGATTCCTGATCCAAAGGGCGGCTTCTTGGCAGGAGGAGTTCACGAGACGCTTCCTTGATTGCTCCGATGAGTGACAGATAGTTGGTGGTTAAGGGAACAGAGTGGATGGGAGAGACCTGTGTTGGTGCCAGATGGGAATTATATGAGCTCTCTCTCTCTCTCTCTCTCTCTCTCTCTCTCTCTCTCTCTCTCATGAAAAGCAAAAGGTAGAGATTCAGAAGAAAATTATATGAATAATCTCTCTCTTTCTGATACAAAGACGACACGGGGTTTGATACACACATATAAATATATAATATACATACAACACAAAAACCATTGCCGAAATACACATTACAGCACATATCTCGCCCCCCGACCCCCACCCCCCACCCCCCAACCCCCCATGCAGAACAAAGTTAATATATTCTCTATAACATGTTACGGAGAAATATTACTTTCTTATTTTCCAAGCGAAAAGATTATTTACAATGATCCTTGTAAATGTGTTCACCATCATTACTTGAAGGATTTTCTTGCAATTAACAAATTGTCCTATATTGCTGATTACTAAACCCGTAATACGTTTAGCATAATTTTCAACTGGAATATGCCATAGACAATTCTATTCTGCATAAAGAGCGAAGCTTATTTCTTCTATTTTTATCCTAAGCTTCGCTTCTGGTAAATCAGTTTTTGTCACTCAGTCGAGTCATAAAGATAAATCTTCAAATGACAAAGTTCAGAAAATGTGATGATAAAATATTCTGTTTTCAATTCTAAACCTTTTCGGGGCAAATAATAAACCTGACTGAAGTGTTTATGTTAAGCCTTGTGATATTCTACCTTTGTGTTATCTTTCAAATGAATTATTATGATTATTTTTATTTAGACTTTATTCAAGGTGTCGTAACTTTATTTAAAATATATTGTATGATGTAATGCACAGAATTTATAATCTATAGGCTCGGAGTAAATTTGACATTTCAGATTACGTGGAATATTTTTATTTTTCTGTTTATCTTAGTGAAATTTAAAATATCAGCACATTCAATACGGAAGATAACTTTAAGTCTTAACATGATGGGATTTTTAGTACTGTTGTAATGAGGAATGTGAAATTATTCTTCGAAAAGAACTCCCAAAACCTCCTATGTGGCTAGTTGCAACAGCGAAGGAGGAAACTTACAATTATTATAAGTTCTGCAGGTATCTCCAGAAAAAGGTGTGGGAGGAATAAATAGTGGAGATATATCTAGATTTGGAAAACGTACAGTGCTAATACATGCTAAATCAAAAACGCAAGCACAAATCTATCTGCAATGAATCTTTCTGGGCATGATATGATGAAAGAAATCAGACCCCACCTGAATTTTAGTTATGGCCGAGGTGTCATTTTTGACAAAGATTTGTATGAGTTCTCAGAAAGTGAGATCCTTGAAATGAGCCCATTGACAGTGTGGAAAGTAAAAAAGACACCCATTGCTAATATGATAATTTTGACCTTTGAAGACCCTAACGTTCCATCCATGTAATCATTGAAAATGAAAGAGTGGTGCGAACAAGACCCTTTCTCCCGAAAGCTTTTCAATGTTTCAACTGTTTCAAGTTTGGCCATTCATCAAAAGTGTGTAGGAACGCAAAAGTTTGCATAAATTGCTCTGCCCCTGACCATGGTATTTGTTCTGAAACACCAAATTGTTGTAATTGTCAGCTGAACCATAAGGCTAATGATAAAAACTGTGAAGCATACAAAGATGAACTATCAGCAATAAATAAGCTAATGCTGAACAACATTAGCATAGGATATGCCAAACAACAATGGGCCAATCAAGAGCTATGCAAGAGCTCTAAACCCACTACCCCTTACCACCACAAGGGGTCCTGTGGGGAGCACCTTCTCTGCAGTAGGTGCATCAACTCCTGTGGTAGAGGCCCGGGTATCTGGGTTGGTGCTCAGTCACTGGAAGCAAGAGCACACACCACCAAAGCAGGCAAGCTGCCTGTGGTTGAAAAAGGGTCTCCTCCAGATGAAGAGGCTCTCCCATCATCTCTTCCATCTCCTACTTTTAATGTAGTAAATCAATCACAGGCAGAATCTCTGCCTGATCTAATGGAATCAAAACAGTTAAGGAACCCCAAGAGAGGAAGGACTCCTTCAGGTTCTCCCCCCCTTATTCTCCAAATAAGCATGCTTCGATATTTAACAGCTACAGTGTGCTTTCCTCAAGTGAAGCAAGTATTTCAATGGAACACAACCACCAAGTTAAAGAGGTTGCACAGATTACAACAGTAGATGTTCACCCTCCTCCTAAAGAAATCAGACTAGGAGAAATAAAGATCACAGGTTAGTCATAAAAAACCGTCTATTTCCAGACCACCTAAAGAGGAAAAAAGAAAGGCTTCCAAATCGGATTTGTAATGGCTTTATTCAACATCCTACAATGGAACTGTAAAGGATTGCGTTCTCGTGCTGAAATCTAAAGGTCCTCCTAAGAGAAACTAATCCTGGAGTAATTTGCCTGCAGGAAACTCATTTAGGTCCAGAGAAGTTCAATCCTGGACTTAATTATGAGATCTTTACGTCCACCCCTCCAGTGGGTGATAGGGCACATGGAGGAGCAGCTATTATCGTGAGCAAATCACTGGAATGCTTGCCTGTAGCCCTCAATACAAATTTACAGGCTGTTGCTCTTAAGATCACATTAGACAAACAGATTACTGTGTGTTCCATCTACCTGCCTCCTAGATCAAACTTCACAAATGCTGATATCCAATCATTAATTGATCAACTGCCACAGCCATTTTTTATTCTTGGTGATTTTAATGCCCATAATCCGTTTATGGGAGGGCATACTTCAGATAATGAAGGTAAAATTATAGAAGACATTATTAATAATAATGATATTGTGCTTTTTAAATGATGGTACCATGACTTATCATAATATATATTTTAATTCTTACTCTGCTATTGATCTGAGTATATGTTCCTCTGCAATAGCTTTAGATGTTATTTGGTCAGTAAATGAATTTTTAAATGTCAGTGATCACTATCCCATTCTTTTAAAGTTTACCAGAAATGTCCCTACAGAAATGGAAGTCATTGGAAGCCGATTGGGATAAATATAAAAAGGATATCCATCTAGATAAACCATTTGAATCCTTTAACAACCATAATGAAGCATAGAGTATTGGACAAACACTGTATTAGCCAGTGCAGAAGCCTTTATTCCAAAAACTACTGGAAAGCCAAGGAGACCAACATTCCATGGTGGGACAAAAAGTGTGCCACCTTAAGAAAAATTACTAGAAGATGCTACAAGAAATACAAATCAAGTGGCACATCCACTTCTAAAACAATATATCAGCGAGCCATGGCAAAACAACGCCGATACTTCCGTCGTGCCAAGAAAGACTCTTGGATTTATTATATAAATGGAATTAACTCTTAAAACACCCTCGATGTTTGTATGGAAAAGGTACGAAAACTTGCAGGGAAGTATGTGTCACCCAAAACTCCCTCTCTGAGAATAGGAAATAACCTCATTACAAACCCTTCAGATGTAGCTGAATCATTGTGTCAATATTTCTCCAACATTTCTAGCCCAAAAAACTATTCTAGTGAATTCCAAAGAATCAGGAACACATCAGGTCAATCTGAATCTATCTGGTGATAACCGAGAGGCATACAATGCAAGATTCTCTCTTCAAGAACTACATGAAGCACTCTCTTCAACAGTACACTTCTCCTGGTGAAGATACTATTTTATATATAATGCTTAGGAAGCTACCTGAAGAGGCCAAACACTACCTTCTTAAGATCATTAATGAGATTTGGGAGACTGGAGTTATGCTGAGATCCTGGAAAATTTCCATCATAATCCCCGTTCAAAAACCAAATAAAGATCCCCAACAAAGTTCAAGTTATAGACCTATAGCACTAACAAGCTGTGTTTTGCAAGTTAATGGAAAAAATGATAAATTATCGCTTGGTATGGCACTTAGAATCAAATAAGCTTCTCTCTCCTTTCTAATTTGGGTTTCGTAAAACTAGATCTACCCTCGACCCACTTATGAGACTCTTCAACCAAATTCAGCAGTGTTTGTCAATCAGTGTCAGACATAGGGGTCTACTTTGATTTAGAGAAAGCTTATGACACTACTTGGTGTAATGGAATTCCTAAACAACTACATGAAAATGGTATTAAGGGCAATTAATTTGGTTTCATTCCTTCCTTCCTATCCGAGAGATTAATAAAAGTGAGAGTAGGGAACTTTCTGTTTTCCTCTTTAAACAAAGAGGAAATGTGTTCCACAAGGAGTGTTCTCAGTGTGACCCTCTTTGCTGTCGCCATAAATAGCATCTTGGATGAAGTTCCAAGCCCAGTTCGAGCTTCATTGTTTTGCGGATGATTTGGCCATTTATTGCACTGCCTACGATGCTATATCTGGATGCCGATATCTACAGAAAGCTATTGATTCAGTCTCCAAATGGGCCAGGCTAAATGGTTTTAAAATTTTCAGCCATTAAGAGTGTTTCTATTCGCTTTCAAGGAGCAGGCGTAAAGAGGTTATACCTAATTTAAAACTCGAGGGATCTATTTTACCATATGCTACCGATGTCAAATTTTTGGGAATGACTTTTGACTCAAAACTCACCTGGACCAAACATATTGATAACCTTAAATGTAAAATTAAAGCATCTTTTAATCTTTGAAAGTAGTTTCTGGATATGAGTGGGGAGCTGACAAGAAATGTTTATTAACACTTTATGATGCACTTTGTAGATCAAAGCTAGATTATGGGTGTCAGATTTATTCTAAAGCGTGTAAAAGCAAACTTAACGACCTCAATATTGTCCATAACATGGGATTACGAATATGCTCTGGTGCATTCCGAACATCTCCTGTTGAGAGTATAGTAGGTACCCATCAACTGCCACTTGACTTACGACGGGAGGAAACTGGGTCTGCGCTACATAATGCGCGTAAAAAGCAGTTCCGAACATCCTTCCAATAAGGTCATTCGCCAACTTGACAACAGGAAAATTTAAACCAAGGCCATCTGTCCCCTTCCAGATAAGGCTACACCAAGAAGTGAATAATGATACTCTAAAAAAATCAGAATGTTTTCTCAGTTAGTTGCCTCCAGATTCCCCCATGGCTTATCCCTAAAGCCAAAGTTTGTAACAAAACTATGGTCAAGAAGAACCTTTCTGATAAAATGGCAAACAGTTTATTCTTAGAACATGATGTAACTCATGATGGTGCGTATAAGATTTATACAGACGGTTCCAAGTCAAGAGAGGGAGTTGGGCTAGCCGTAATTACAGAAGACTCTTGTGAGGCTGCAAAACTACCAAATTCGGCTACAGTATATACAGCAGAACTTTCTGCCATTAATAGAGCATTAGCTATTGTTCATCTTACCGAGAAGAAATTTGTTTTATATTCGGATTCTAAAAGTGTTTTGGAGAGTCTTAATATTTGTAATACATCACATCCTTTGATCTCCAAGCTCAAGAGTGGCTGTTTCGAATTTCTTGCAAACATAAAGCTGTTTCGTTCTGCTGGGTCCTGCCCATGTAGGGATCAAAGGTAATGAAAAAGCTGATAGAGCAGCAAAAAGAGTGATTGTAAATAGAAGATCACTGGATATCCATGAAGTTCCATACATTGATATGAAGTCTCCTATTCGAAGCTATATCCACCACAAATGGCAGGAGCGATGGTTCTCAAACCTCCTTGCCAGACACAAGAAGCTGAAAGCAATCAGACCTAATTTGAATTTTTGGCAGTCTTCGTTTCATAGAGACAGGAGGACCGAGATTGTTTTAACGAGACTTCGTATTGGCCATTCCCGATTGACACACAGCTTTATACTTGAAGGAAGTGAGGCTCCAGTCTGTGCTCGCTGTACTGCCCTGTTGACAGTTGAGCATATTCTGGTTTGTTGCCCAGTGTATGGTGCTGCCCGCAGGAAATTCGGTCTTTCAGGGAAACAACTTTCTTATATTTTAGGAGATGATGTTGATGTCAATAATCTTGTAAGTTCTTCTTTAAAAGAGATTGATATTTACTATAAAATTTGACTTATTTTATTAATATTTTAATTTTAACTTTCACCTAATACACCCTAAGTGTATGCAGTTATACTTTTAATTGTATTTTAATATAAAAAAATTATATTCTTTTTATTTTATTTATTTATTTTTTTTTTTTAATGAAATAAGGTTTTAAGTTTCATTCACATCAGATTATCGTCACGTTCAATTACATTTCATTAATTATCATATTATTTATTTCATTCAGTTACGGCGCTGAATGAACATTATAGTCCCCCAGTGCTTGGGCTTGTCCCTAAATTTCAATAATCTCATCTCCATCCATCCATCCAAATACCACTGGCATTTGAAAATCAACCGACTCAAAGTGAAATGTCAAAAGATGGATGACCTGAACATTTAGTTTATTATTATTATTATTATTATTATTATTATTATTATTATTATTATTATTATTATTATTATTATTATTATTCTTTGAATTTTTCCATACTTTTTGTTCGAGAGGCCAACTCCGTTCCCAGACATTTGTCTTGAAATGTTTCATACCCATTTTCTCTGATCTGTAATGTTCAAATATTTTATCAAATTGTAAGCAAACTTCGAGATGAAAACGTATATGAGAAAATATGGGCAATAAGTCTAAATTGGCTTTATTCAGATAACATTAAAGCCAGTTAGCTTTTCAGCACGTTGAGAGAGAGAGAGAGAGAGAGAGAGAGAGAGAGAGAGAGAGAGAGAGAGAGAGAGATTGGGGCATTTTTAATTTAACTAGTCTAATCACCGCAGGTGACGAAAACTCTTCAATTTAGGGAAATAAACTGAAACTAATATATGGTTTTCGGGACAAAATAAATACAGCCCTCACTAAAGAAGGTGAGATTTACCTCCGCTTCTGAAATTACCTTTGGATGCACTGAAGTGTAATTACAGAGGACTTCGTATTACTGGCTCCCGTCAACAAAAAAAAAAAAAAATAATAATAATAGATAAATAAATAAAGGAAGTGGAAATTACAGAGATGTAGCGAAATTACGAATCTCATTTTTGGTTATTTTATGAATCAGTATTGATAAAATGTATTGTATAAAAAGTCGTTTAAAACCTCTGATCGGTGCCTTCAGTAAGAAAGAGAGACTCATTTCGAATGAGTTTTCATCCACAGGACCAGAAGCTGCGATCCTTCAACCGCTACACCGATATTTAGGAACTGAAACCAATCAATTATCTCGTATATTCAATTGACTTTTTTTTTTTAGCTTACTTTTTACTTAAGGCATCAGGGAACGATCACAGTTTGGGAGAGAAAGAAAACTTTTTTTTCTTTTTCTTTCAGGGGTGTGGCTTTGACACCCTTTGTGGAGATTTGATTTTTAGATTCTTAAAAACAAAACTTTTTTTTTTTTTTTTTTCTGTCCGCCCTCATATCTTCTAAAAAACTAGTGAGTTAGAGGCTGCAAATTGGTATGTTTGCAACCTTCTAGCCTCGGTAGTTTTTTTTATTTGAGTTTGGGGGGGGGGGGGGAAGTTAACCATAATCGTGCTTCTGGCAACTATATAAACGCGGAGACACGCCACCACCGGGCCGTGGTTAAAGTTTCGTGGGCCAACGGCTCATACAACATTATACGAGATAACCGAAAGAAAGAGATTTTCTGTGGTCTTTATTATATGGTGTGCAGATAACTTGATTGCGCCGAAGAAACTTTTTACTCGTTTATAATTTGTTGATAATTCTGTGGATTATTTTGTGAGTAATCCATGTGTTTAGATGTACATTATCAATAATATTATGAATCCCCTTCTCCCTCCCCATTTCATTGACATCTCATAAAGCAGAAGCCACTGATACTCGCATAGCCCCGAGTCGGGTTCGAGTCACACTCGGGCATACCTTGTGACCACGCAGTGTGGAGCGTTGCCAAGGCAAGCTCCCCCTTTACCCACGTGTGTGTGCCCTCCTGTGGCTGCCCAGGGCCCTCGAAGAAGTCGACTGCCATCGTCTATGCTTCGACGAAGCAGTATCTCAGGGAAAAGGTAAATTGCGGAATTGTGGTGACAATCAACTTAAATGTCATTCTTTTCTCTGTATCAGTGCTTGTGCAATCCTCCGTAGTGATTCAGTAATCTCCACAGCCTAGTCCCCCTTAGAAGATTCCTAGGTTTTAAGAGCTGTGTTCCCTAGGAAGTGGCTGTATTTAGTTCCTCCCCTTCTCGGTACAGTAACGTTTGAGCGGTAATTTATTCTTTCATTGCCATTTGAGGAATCTTGAGATTTATGTTAAACTCATATCCGACCCCTATGTGTCTCATGTGTTTTTAACGATGTTTGCATTGCAGCTGTTCTGCAATTTCCTGCTGTGAGGGTGGGTCGCCCCTCCCTTATGGCTCTGGGCCCGTAAATGGACGCTGCATATCATCACACGTGTCCCCGATTGCCATTTGGGTTTTAGCTTTCGCACTGGCCAAAGATCAAGCAGCCAGAATTTTCTAATATTAGAAATCATGCCGCCTTATGTAAAACCGAAATCCTGAAACAACACTTTCAATAATTGGTTATGTAAGGGACCCAAACCACTTAACAACTTTAGAAACATTATATATAAAAAGACTGGTTCCCTCTCTCAATGGTAATACTTCTTCAGCAACTTTGTATCTGGCATAGTTGTCGTCTGGCCTTGGACGCCATTGTATGTCATTCCCTCTCTTCTCTCCTGCTTATGGACGGTTGGTGTTTTTGGTAGTCTCTTTTTATTTTCTGTTTATGTACTTTTTATGCTTTTACTTTTTGTTTTAACTGTAAATTTTAATTACTTTGTGAATTCCTTTATGTTAATAATGTATTTTATTGTGTCTTTCACTTTTTCACAGACTGATGATGCACTGAGTAGTGCGAAACGTTTTTTTGGTAAATAAACTTGGCCTTTTTAACAACATGTGTATCATGGACCCTCCTGAAGTCTATATATATGTATATATATATATATATATATATATATATATATATATATATATATAAATATATATACATATATATATATATATATATATATATATATATATATATATATATATATATATATATATATATATATATATATATATATATATAAATGATATATACTATATATATATATATATATATATATATATATATATTTATATATATATATATATATATATATATATATATATATATATATATATATATATATATATATGATGTATATATATATATATATATATATATATATATATATATATATATATATATATATATATATATATATATATATATAATATATATATATATATATATATATATATATATATATATATATATATATATATATATATATATATATATATATATATATATATAGTATATATATATATATATATATATATATATATATATATATATATATATATATATATATATATATATATATATATATATATATATATATATATATATATATATATATATATATATATATATATATATATATATATATATATATATATACTTTCCATCCTTTTGGGGTTACTTTGGTTTTGATTTACTTAAGAAGTTTACTCATTTTTCTGTTTACATGTCCCTTATCCAAAATTATGAGAAGTAGAGCCATTCCTCCAATTTTTATAGTGTGTGTGTGGTATACCCTTTTTTGTCTTTGAATTAGAGAAAACCAGAAAATTTAATAAGCTCGTAAGAAATTGAAATATGACAACATATTACTAGTTCATGAATGTTATAAAATCCTTATTACACAGTTATCCCAGAACTGCCACATCCTTGTTATCGTACAAGTATTAGTACTCTAACTTCATGACAAACCCTCTTATCTTACCGATGAATGTCTGTTACGACAGTCCATCTCTCGAGTTTATTCTGTCTAATAAGAAGGGTTGCAATACCTCCTAAATTTAGGTCTTGGATGAATAACTGGCTTTGGTTTTTTCTTTTATATGATATAAATCTTTCTCATCTCTATCTGATATAAATCTGAGGATGAATTACCGTTATTATGACAGCAATCTTCCGACAGCGCGTTTGTTTTAATCAGGGTTGTTTTTCTTTCTCATTTTTCGAAGGATTTTTTTACTGCTCCTTCGGGTCCTTCATTAGGTTTTTCTCAGATGGTCAGCTGGTTCTTTTCTGTCTCGCCCGAGCTAAGTATCGGTAATGTGAAGCAAGATTTAATTTCAATAAATTTTTGCAAATTTTCTTTTAAATTTTGTCAAGTGCTTAATGACATAATATCAAAATTCTATGTAAACGTGAAACTTTATTTATAATAAGATTTAACGCCTTAATTTGGAGACAGAATTTAGATATAATTTGATCAATATATTCATCTATCAAGTGAATCTTCCTAGAAATTTAAGTGTAATTTTAAGTCATTAAATTTATCAAGTTAAATATCTGATATGTTTAGGATATAAAGCAGTTTTATTTAGCAAGTATGAACCTTAACCTTATTTTTTTTTTATTTGCAACGAAAACAGACAAAAGAAAAACAAGCAAGTCTATCTTCTAAAGGAGTGTTAAAATTCCTCCAACAAGGTCATAGGGTCACGGGTCCCTGTCGGAGGTAAAAATGGTTTACGACCCTAATCGTGAAGGGTAACATGCCAAGGATTTTAATGAAGACATTCATTATAGATCCGTATAAGTCAGGTATTTTTATGCAAATGGTTGAAATAAGGCCCGGCCCTTTGGAAACCGGATTACTTCTGCGCTCACATACACACACACACACACACACACTCACACAAACACACAAGCACATATACACACACACACACACACACACACATATATATATATATATATATAATATATATATATATATATATATATATATATATATATATATATATATATATATATATATATATATATATATATATATATATATATATATCACATTTCCGTGATTCATATACATATATCGAGCTACAATGTCCTTTGATATCTAATTCGCTCTACCTCGGAATTAATATATTTTCATATATGCTTAACCGAAGGGGAAGTTTTTCTCGATAACAGACTTACCTGGACCAGGGCGCGAACCCATGGATCCTTTCAAATCCAGGAACGTCAGTGAAGCTTTACCTACTACCCACCACCGCGAGAGGTGGTGTAGTAGGTAAAAGCTTCACTGGCGTTCCTGGATTTGAAAGGATCCATGGGTTCGCGCCCTGGTCCAGGCAAGTCTATTTACGAGAAAAAATTCCGATTCGGTTAGGCATATATGAAAATATATGAATTCCGAGGTAGCGAATTAGATATTAAAGGACATTGTAGCTCGATATATATATATCTATATATATATATATATATATATATATATATATATATATATATATATATATATGTATGTATGTATGTATGTATGTATGTATGTATGTATATACAATCCCCATCAAAATGTTAAATTCTCTGTTTTTTCTGGGATGTTTCTAAGGGCTTTACGTGTCTGTAGCCCGCAGTTTATTGACGCTGAAATTAAACTATTTATGATATTGCATTGAAACTTCAGTACCCAAGGACCTTTGTATGTGACATGGAAAAGAGCTAGAAAAACATTTTATTTAACAATGACAAACTTGAATCTAGTAAGCATAACATTCTAAAATTACCCTATGATGAAAGGTTTTTAGATATTCCTAGAATTTTAAAGCTTTTTAACATAAATGTTATTTTCAGTAATATTAATGTCAAGAGTTTAGTAATCAAAAATTCTCCTAAAGATCTTCCAGGCTGCAAAAGTGTGATAAAGTCTATTACGGACAAACCGGTAAATCTCTTTCACAACGTCTCAAACAACATCAATACTCTGTGAGAACTGGGCAACTATCGAATGAATTATTCGTACAAATGAGAGATTTAGGCCATCCTATTAACTGGAGTCAAGCAAGAGCCTTAATTTCTATGTAATGACACAGTTAAAAGGAATATAATTGAATCTTGTTTCATCAAGTGAAATAATAAAAATGTTCTAAATTTAAGTCTTGGTTTATTTAAACTTGCGAATGAAATTGCTAACTCCCTGGACTCTCACTTAAAAGACCAGGGTTTGGTCCTGATCTGAGTTCAAAATTTATTTTTGTGAAGCATTTTTTCATGGGTTCATTTCCTATATATATATATATATATATATATATATATATATATATATATATATATATATATATATACATATATATATAATATATATGTATATGTATATGTATGTATATGTATAGTATATGTATATATATATATATATATATATATATATATATATATATATATTATATATATATATATATATATATATATATATGGTATATATATATTTCCTTCCCATACATTTATGCCCTTACTGTCTGGTACCTCTTGATCTCGCTTTCCGCTTCCCTCCCGATAATACTGATTTATAGATTTTTTCTCTCAACTGTCATCTCACCCTCCTCCCACATGACCAACCATTTACAGAATATGGTTTGCTTAAGGCCTTTTCACTTCTTACATCACACCATTTTAATCTTTATCATTCATCTAAGAGCATCAATGTTTTCTGTTCGGCTTGAGAGAGAGAAGAGAGAGAGAGAGAGAGAGAGAGAGAGAGTTGGAGATATTTCTACAGCCTGCAAACGACACACTCACATATTCCAACAGGAACACTCGGTCATCACAATTGCTGATTGCCGTCTCTGTTTGACATGTCGTGTGCAGGAGCCAGCGTCACCAGTTCCCTAAAGAGAGTCACCCAAACACTTACTCTGAATCTGTTTCAATGACGCCTGTGTTGCTTTGGCTATTGCACTGCAGCCCTTTGCATCATGGAGAGAGGCGGAAGTCATGAGGGTTGGGTTATGTATTGGTCTTTCTCGTTTGGTGAGATGGAAGGGGTTATTCCATGTAGGTGGTGGTCTTGCCTTACTCTTGCCTCCTATGTTAAAAAAAAAAAAACGAAAAAGAAATTGTTAAATAGTTCCTTGTAGATATTTCTATACAGCCTGATACGATCTAGCAAAGAATTTACCAACATATAAGAGAGAGAGAGAGAGAGAGAGAGAGAGAGAGAGAGAGAGAGAGAGATAACAGGATTTCATTTCGGAATATATATTAGCACACTAAAAATCCTTAAACTATTTCATGCCATTCTTATAGCTGTCAGCAACTGCACCTCTCTCATCCCATAGCGTTTCCTATTACTGCTAAATAGCCAAGATTTCACCTATTTACCAAACTCCGCAAATTGAAATTGATAGAATTTAGCATGTGAAAATAAACCAAACTCGACGTGAATTATTTATGTATTCCTCCACCTAATACAATAAGATTTTTTTTATTTGTTTATCAAGACGGATACGCAAAATCCTCCACGTGGATTTTGATAAGAATTTGATCCCAAATTGACCTCGTTCATGGCAACAATTTATAAAATTTTGGCTGCGATCTGACTTAGATAAGGGATCACTGAATGGGATGTTTGGGTCGGGGACGATTTTCTCAGCCTTAACGGAGGTTTGCGGTCACCTGATGCTTCCAGATATCAATTTATTTCTTAGCCATTCTTCGTGTGTTATTATTATTGTTCTTATGTATTGGACGAGAAATGGCAAATCAAAGAGCAATAAGATGAATCTTGTAATCGCTGATAAATCCCAATAAATCTCGACTCAAAGAGAAATCACAGCTAAGCATAATTATCTTTCCGCTCGAATGAGTTTCTTTGCGAGAACCCCTTGATATCTGCTCACCCCCCCCCCCCCACCCCCCCACCAAACCCTCCTACCACACACCCCAATCCACCCACGTCAAAAATCACTATCTGGGGAAAATGACTTATCCGGGGTATTGAGAATAAGATATTGCATTAATTTAAATGTAGAGAGAGAGAGAGAGAGAGAGAGAGAGAGAGAGAGAGAGAGAGAGAGAGAGAGATAATCATTTCAGTTTCAACATAAGTTAAGGATCGTATCTGAGATTTTCCACAGAAATACTCTCTCAATATATTTTCGGGCAATGAGTTTTCACTCTTATTTTGACTTCTACATTCTGACTTAATGTTAATTATTGTGTGAAGGTTCAGAGTACCATAATGCTTAACGTCTTTTACGGTTAGACTTTAAATGGTTTTACAAATTCAATCTTTGGGCACAGTATTTAGTTTTATAGCAGTATTATTATTATTATATTATTATTATTATTATTATTATTATTATTATTATTATTATCTTGGCCTCTATTCACTTGCACAGGGGTTAAACTCATCTATCTTCCTCAAAAGGAGTCCTGGATGAGGTTCAGTTCACATTCAGAATTTACTTCTTAGGCCGAGATTAGATTTCAAGGGAAAATGTAAGTTAAACTCTAAGGATCAAATTTAAAGGGAATATGTTTACAGAAATATTACTCTGTCTTAAGCAGCACCTGAAGGATGCAAGGACTCTCATGGTCCTAATGAATTAATGTAGTCATATTGATTTGAAATACTGAGGTCACGTGGTCAGATTTGTTACATTTGGAATGAACTTTTAAGCTCCAAAGCGATAACCAAGAGCGTATAAAGTGAGAATATCCAGCCCCTCCACAGTCAGGAATGAGTGATGCTGATATCTGGATCGAGGCAAGGTTGTAGTATAAATAGAAGTGCGTCACACAGAGTAAGGGATCAAGTGCAGTGAGGAAGCCTTACCTTCTAAGGGTTGCAAATGCATATAAGTTTCATACTCCAAAACTTCCCGCAAAAGTGAGAGATGGTCGACTTACTCTATCCTGTTACGGTTACTGAAAGGGAGGCAATGATACACAGACATCCAACAACAGGAATGTAAAAGCAAAGAAAATGGCTGCCACGTTGCTCGTGTACTGACCTCTTAGCTATAGACGCCTGTCTCCGCTTCTAAGGGCACTGCTGGCATTTCCAAGGAGCCCCTTGGGGTCATAAGGTTTAAATAACAATTTGACTCGGCACGTGACTGTGATAGGCCAGGAGGATAAAGGGGATGTGGTGGGGGGGGGGGAGGGGGGCGGTGGGGAATTAAGAGCCATGTCGCTCCTCTGCTGGCGATGACTTTCGTCCCATGACTGAGGCAGAGCGTTGTTGTAGTTTTTTATTAAGCTGGTCTTATGCCAGCACGGGCTCTTGCTCATAGAGCAGTCCGTTAGGGGCATTTAGGGGTGTGAATATGCACCTTTATTTTAATTATATGGATATGAAAAAGTGAAATGAAATGTTAGCAGGCGGAGATACAAACCTCTTCTATCCTAAGGCACCTGTCAGTCAGTAGGTGAAAAAGAACGAGTACTGGCGAGTCGGAGATGACCACAAAAAAACACAAATCTATGAGTTGAAATATAATTTTCCATTTACTCGAGCAACGTAAAAAAGCACAAATCGTTGGTGGTGGAGAACGGTGAAAGAAAAACAAAAAATATATATAAATTTTTAGAGACAGCAGCACCGAAATTAGTAAAAGCTTAAGTGGTAGTTAAAGCGGTAGTTGAGGAGTTTTCGCTCGGTAGACGTGAGGCGGCCGAAAATGGAGGAGAAAAGGTTGTTTAATAGTAGGATAAGTGGATAGTTGCCAACCAAATAGTTAACAACTAATTAGTGGTGGTTTTTGAACCGATACTGTTCTCTGAGGAGGTCATCTAGGAGTTGCATCTTGTATTTTTTGGCGTCGTTTAAGAGGTCGTTAATCAATGTGTTGATTTCCTTTATACTTGCTTCTCTGACAACTTTGAATATATATACTCCGAACTCTTGGAAGGTGAGGGAGATTATCTGCTATCTCCTCTCCAACGAGAATGGCCTCCGTCTGAGTAGATCCATTGGAACACAAATGCAGTTCTTCAGTCTGGATTTCAATGTTCATCGTTTGTACTGGCGATGCTTCAGTCTGAGTTCCTGCTTCCACAAGCAAAACAGGAAGTAATTTCGGTGTAGGTGTTGAGGGAATCATCTTAGCGGTCGAGATGATTTTTGGGGTTGGAGGAGCGGACTTAGGGTCGGAGGAGTGACCTTGTAGGGGTCGGAGGGGTGACCTTTTAGGGGTCGGAAGAGTGACCTTTTAGGGATCGGAGGGGGGTGACCTTTTAGGGGTCGGATGGGTGATCCTTTTAGGGGTCATAGTGGTGACCTTTTAGGTGTCAGAGGGGTGACCTTTTAGGGGTCGGAGGGGTGATCTTTTGTGGTGTCAGAGGGGGAGTGACCTTTTAGGTGTCAGAGGGGTGACCTTTTACTTTTGTCGGGTCAGAGGAGTGACCAGAATCTCTAATCCAGAGTTCTCTAATATAAGAACACATGCAAAGAGTTGTAAAATTACCATCGACAAGAAACATTTTTCCTTTATTGGCACCACAAAGCAAACTACCCATCTAACTACCCTTGAATCATTGTTTATTAAGTACCTATCGCCTAGTTTAAACTCCAACACCTCGTCATCTCATCTCCTCTCTCTGGCGTGAGGTTTACGTTGTGTGCAGACCTTACCGTTTTTAGTCAGTCAGCTTTTCTTTCTTTATGAATAGGAAGGTTATATCTTCATTCTGTATTTTAACGTTCTGAGTATATTTTTATTTTTATTGTAATTTTTAAGTTTATTTAATTTTTATTGCAATCTTTAAGTTCATTATAAATGTGGATTTCAATTCCAGACTGATGATGTGTTGGTGACAACATGAACGTTTCTTAATAAAACGTGTGCACATGACTGTCGTCTAATTGGACACCTCTTCCTCCTATATTTAAATATATATATATATATATATATATATATATATATATAGATATATATATATATATATATATATATATATATATATATATATATATATATATTATCAAACAATGTCCTTTTATACAACCTTGAGTCATAATACACATATTATTATTATTATTATTATTATTATTATTATATTATTATTATTATTATTATATTATTATTAGATATATGCCTCATAATATAAAGTATAGATCACTGAACGTTTTGAAAGTCAATATACTAAAAGGATTGAAAATCACTACGAATTAACATAAATAAAAAAGCATTCAAAAATTGATCCGATCAGACACAGAATTGTAATTGTTTAATTTGTTGAAATATATATAATTGAAATACTTATTATAAAATTAAGTAATAAGTGGAAATCAGGTCAATAACGAGTGACATGAACAAGATTGGAATGCGAAAAAAATGGTAGTGTCAATTGTTAATAGAAGCTTACAAACATTGAATCAGTCGAGACAAGCTTATAACATCATAATATTACCGGGCCGCCTTGATGAGATTGCGAGCGCGCAAATGACCTGGTTTATTTAGGAATCACAGGACTGTGACGTCAGTGCATTAAATAGGAAGTGTACATTGGAAATGGAAAAGCAAGGAGTAGACTAGGGTGCGTGCATTTGTGTGTTTAGTAGCATGTATATGTCCTATGTCCGTTAGAACAAATGAAAGAGATATAATCTCTAGTATGGGAATTAATGGGACAATTAGATGACAAACAGTCGTAGTGGTCACAAGAACCTTTGGAGATCCGACGAGGCGTTAAGATCCATCGGAAAAGGCAAAGAACATTTAGAACAAGGACATTTATTTCAGAGGATTGAGAAGGGAAGTGTGGTGCGACACTCAATATTTTTCACGAACTTTAACATTTCATTGTCTGATAATTATGGTCTCTTTATGTCAGATGGATTCTGTTTTTGCTACTTAAAATGAATTTTCTAGACTTTTATATGATGTGTATTGATAAAGACTTAGGCTAACAAGTGAGGATAAAGGGATTAATTATATACATGATGCTTTCATGGAAGAGGTAACAGTGATCTAGTTATTTTCTGCGGGATTTCTTTAATTAATTTTATTCCATTCTTATGTTAGCTATTTGGGGAAAAAAAACATTATAGTTTTGTACCTCGGGGTTTGAATTCGCCTATGACTTCATGATTAATTCAGCTAGCTACTGGGATGACAGGTGATTGGGGAACAAACCAGGTAGGTTTCACTATCATTTCTCTCCTTTTATTTAAATGAGGTCTTTTACTCCTTTATATATACCATATATATATATATATATATATATATATATATATATATATATATATATATATATACTATATGTATGTATATGAATCACATTACCGTAGTGGTTGCAAGGCCTTTCGACACACGGTCCTTTACGTCGAAAGGCCTAGTGGCAATCAACCTGTTTTTTCAATTTCCCTTCGTTGTATTTGCCTATATATATATATATATATATATATATATATATATATATATATATATATATATATATTTATACTATATGTACGTATGTATATGAATCACATCACCGTGACAAATTCGGTCTACCTGAGTAATAATATTGAAGGGGAGTTATAACTAATAAATATTTTTCATTTCGTTTATGAGAAAACTCTCTTGTTTTAACCAAACAACCAGTCTGAAAAAAATAAAAGAAAAAGCGATGTTTACTTACCATTACTATTCCTTTTAGTCACTTATTCCTGGAACAGCCGTAACTTTGTTTCATCTCTGTCCCGTGAGAGCGGAACGTCGAGGTGTATAGCCAGCGCATCGTAGGTAAACAAACTCCTCTTCTTTATAAATCAAGACACGAGAGGAGTCAAACTCTTCTCGCTTTCATCTCAATGGGCTCTTGAGGGCATTCGTCTAAGCACCGGATGGCTGAATTCGAGATTCCGAGGCACCCGTGAAAGAATATATGCCCTTGTCATTATTTCTACAGTCAAACACAAATTTACATAGGACGATTTCTGTTAGACGGGTAAATAATTCTTAACGTTTAATTATTTTTCCTGCTAACTTTAAATATACGCGACGATGCAGTCAGATAATTATTGATAATGGATTTTTTTCTCTCTCTCTCATATATATATATATATATATATATTATATATATATATATATATATATATATATATTATATATATATATATGTCATTTTACATTACCGTGATTCATATACATACATCGAGCCACAATGTCCTTTAATATCTAATTCGCTCTACCTCGGAATTAATAGTTTTCATATATGCTTAACCGATGGGGAATTTTTTCACGATAATAGATTTGCCTGGTATCTGTTATCGTGAAAAATTCCCCTTCGGTTAAGCATATATGAAAATATATTAATTCCGAGGTAGAGCGAATTAGATATTAAAGGACATTGTAGCTCGATATATATATATATATATATATATATATATATATATATATCTATATATATATATATATATTATATTATGAACCTAGGATAACTACCATCATGAACCACACAGGTCATAGAAGAAGTTGGAACCTAAGTACTTCTGAACCTGAAGCTTTTTACCTGATTCAGACTTACTACTTCCTTACCATACCAGCGAGTTATATCGAACTTCCCGACTTACCAATGTGGTTCAGTTGGTAGCGCCCTTGCCTTACAATTGAAAGACTGTGTTCTATCCTGATGTGATTCTATTATCTATTGCAGTTTCGCACGTTATTTTGTGTTATGAATATGTACACGCACATACACTCATATATATATATATATATATATATATATATAATATATATATATATATATATATATATATATATATATATATATTTATGTGTGTGTGTGTGTGCGTGTGTATATGTATGTTTGTGTGTGTGTGTGTAAAGCTTTCTACCAATTAAAGAAAACACATTTTTTCCCTTGAATTATCATATGTGTGAATAACCAACCTGGTATATTCACAGACATATTTCACACTAAAATGATTTCCTGTCTTGCAAAATACAAATTACGAATCCATTTGCCGTGAATCAAAAATGATCTCAAAAACAATTAATAGTTTGTGTATACTTAACATTGGTCTAATTAACTAATGCACATCTGAACGAAAGAAACACCCAGATTGGTCCCTGTAAGGTCGTATCTGTAATTCAATTTGCGCTGATTATATGAACACTTTTGCAATTCTATCCAATTACCTAGCTGCCCAGACCGGCGTAAAGAATCGCTTATTTACGATACACCTGGATTAGGATGGGAGTGGGTTGGCTTCCAGACGGACTGGATTGTCAAATTTTGGCCCAGTGTGATTAACAAGGTTCAACTCAGAGATTTCATATGAGCGACCTCATTTCCTGAAAATAATGAAGAATTTAGTATTATCGGATTCACGTAGACATATTTCCCAGTTTTATGCTACAGATTACTTACGTATATTTCCATTGTGTACCAGGTTACGTATGAGGTTGTTCGTGCCACTTATGTGAAGATGCATTACAATACGAATTATACTTTGGCCATAACTTCTTATGGTGCATCGACTCAAGACAACTTATTATAAATTGGGGATTTCATCACTTCTCAATAGATTTCAGCTGACGTTTACAATTGCTTCCTCTTTTTAGTTACTCACCAGATGTATTTCTCAAGTTACCCGAACACTTCAGCTGAACGTTTCCTAAATTTTATCATTACTTTGTGGTAAATTGAAAATAAAGACTATATGTTGAATAATTATGTATAAATATATATATATATATATATATATATATATATATATATATATATATATATGTATATCTATATGTGTGTGTATATGTATGTATGTATCACACTTTTTTTTTCTCAAACACTAATATTGTTTAGTCGTAATAATTAATTAGCTAATCTTTATATCATAGGCATTCATTTTTATTTACATTTCGTTGACTCATCAAAGTCTTCTGCGATGGTACAGATATCAGAACCAAATGAACAATGAAGTAGTCGCACAGAAGTCTTTGGACCACAAATTCTGTTGAATAATACTTGGGTCGTCACATCTCAATATCGGATACCTGTTGGTACCTCCCATTCGTATGAGATTAATTCTCAGATAATCTGCCTAGACTCTCTTACCTATTATAACGACAGATTGGACCCCTACATAATTACAATTTATTCCAAGTATAGTGAATAATAAAATTGCATTTTTGTAATTACATTTTTACTCACAGTTTAGCTAAAGATATACTTTATTACCTGTTTAATGAATTATATTCCAACTTTGGTGAATAATGGAATCTTATTTAATTCCTAGTTTATCAAATGCTATAATTAACATTTATTCACAATTTACTGAGTAATATGATTATATTTTATTTCAAGTCTAGCAAATTATATACTTGAAATTTATTCCAAGTTTAATGAATGATATAATATAAATTTGTTAGAATATTAATGAAAGATGTTAATATATTTTTTACAGTATAGTGAATAATATGATGATATTTCATTCCCATTTTAGTTAATGATATAATCATAGGTTATTCCAAATATAGTGATTGATAAAACTATACATCGTTCCCAGTATAGTGAATGATACAGCTACAGTTTACTCCCAGTTTAGCCAATGATAAAATTATAATCATTTCTAGTTTAGCGAATGATTCCGAGTTAGCAAATTATATATATAAATATTTTCATTCCCAGTTTTAGTGACGGATATAAATTTATTTATTCCTAGTTTACTGAATGATATGATTAAATCTAACTCCAAGTTTAGTGGTTGGTTTAATCATACTTCATTCGAAAGCTAAATTGATTAGGGCTAATGATCTAGAATAGGAAAGGTGATACTTTACCTATAATATTTGTCTTGGCTTAATGTGATTTTGTTCTTCTATATTTATTTGTGATAAACAAAGGATAGCATTTTGCTGTTGTCTTAAGTTTGAGTTTTTGTTGATTTGATTTTGGTTAAAATGATATTTTATTTTTCTTTTTATTAACTTGCTTTGGGGATTAAGACGAAAATGGCAAGATTATGAGTTTGGACTTTATATTGTTAGAAGTAAATCTGGAATTTATTGCAGTAATTTTAAATTTTTATTGTACGATATGCATATGTATATGCAAATATATATATATATATATATATATATATATAGTATATATATATATATATATATATATATATATATATATATATATATATATATAGTATATATATATATATATCTATATATATTATATATATATATATATATATATATATATATATATATATATATATATATATATATATATATATATATATATATATATCTATATAATATATATATATATATATATATATATATATATATATATATATATATATATATATATATATATATATATATATATATATATATATATATATATATATATATATATATATATATATATATATATATATATATATATATATATATATATATATATATATATATATATATATATATATATATATATATATATATATATATATATATATATATATATGCATACATGAAAAATTATATAAATATATGGAGAGATTGATAAATAAACATATAAAATCAGTAGCCTACCAAATCCAACGGTGTCTTTTATAACGAATTTAATCCCATGTCATAAATTACATGCAAAAAAATCCATGCACATCTTATTCAAATATGACCAATTTTATTTTAATTCTTCTACGAGGTGCTCTCGTCGTCACGAGAGAGAGAGAGAGAGAGAGAGAGAGAGAGAGAGAGAGAGAGGAGAGAGAGAGAGAGAGAGAGAGAGAGAGAGAGAGAGAGAGAGAGAGAGGAGAGAGAGAGAGAGAGAGAGAGAGAGAGAGAGAGAGAGAGAGAGAGAGAGAGAGAAATATGTTCCAGGAAATAACCCATCCTTTTTTTTCCAGCGTTCCAGACGCCCCAAACTTATAAAGGAAAAATGGATCCAGTGCTTGTGAGCTGGAGGAGAGGTTAAACACATTCAGAGAGAGAGAGAGAGAGAGAGAGAGAGAGAGAGAGGGGGAGGGGGGTATATTGCAGTTGAAATCAATAAATATAAAAAAAACGTCGTTGCTAATAATTATTATCGAAAAGAATAAATTAGACATTCCAAGAACTCTTCGCGTTCTTTGTCTAGCCTTTGCAAGCTGCAAGCACTTCATTTCAGAGTGTTCCTCTTGGCATGTATTCTTTACACGCCATTGAAAGCAGAAGTGAGGCTTGTTAACAAAGGCATCACAGGTCTTGTCAACATATCGTCAACATCCCGTAAACAAACCAAGCTGAAGCCTCTACCAAGTGTCGATGAGATCACTGAAGCATTTGACTCATAGTCATGTTAACATTTTGGGAGGGCAATTTTCTCTCGTGTAAGACCATAATTATAACAAGTTATGTAAGGATGCCCAGATGGTATGATGACGTCACGTCTTGGCAGATGGCCCCTCGAGTAGGTTCCTTCAGTGGTGAGGGGGTAAGGGATCCTGCCTTCACTCCTGTGAAGGCCGGATCCTGACGGAACGCCTACAAACTTTTGGCAATAAATGGTGTGGACATTTCCACTTTCGTCTAATTTAACTACTAAGGTGAGTCTGAGAAGGGATCGTTGGTTAGGAAGGGTTTTGCATTTGAAGCTAATAGTGGGAGTTGTGGTGGTTGGAGTCCCCACCACCTGATATGGGTTTTGGACCTGAGAGTAAGTAATGGGATTTTCCCATTGCTATCTTGAGGGCGGAACCATCTCCAGGGACTGGCCCATCGGAATCCAGGGGAGCTGGTTTTCTGGGGGTGGGACTCCTGGCTTTTGTCCGGAAGCCCACCAATACGTTTGTGGTGGGGAGAGTTGATTCCCATTAGTGGAATCAGAGCTCCCAGCAGGCGGATTGGCTTATACCTGGGCCACCACAAACGTATTGGTGCTATCCTGTATGGGTAGGGTATGGGGTGGACCATTGGGAGTCAACTCTCACTAGTGCCATTGGTGGAGAATGTGAATACCTGAGTGACTCACGATACATTTCTTGATATAACCAAGTAGTAAGAGTTTTATTTTTTTTTTAGTAAACCAAATATGCATCCGGACTATGAACCCACCCATCCCCATGGGAAAAAACTGGAAAAATGGACTTCACTAGGGCACCGTTGACGACTTCTGGCTCAAACAAAGACCATTCTTTGAACCCCCCAGATGCCAATAATAGTAGAGTGACGCATTTGAAAGTTATACATATGAAAAAAATATTCCACTTCAGTGTAACTATGAGGATATCTCGACATCTTTGACATGTTTGGCAATATAGCAGAGATTCGTATGAACTTTCTTGACACAGAAGGAAAATGGGAAGCTTGGGTAACATTTGATAAACATGAAGATGCTTTTAAAGCAACCTGTAGTATTGATACCTTGAATGTATGTAACTCATTAGTTAAAGGAGCCTTGACGGATAAAGCCCCAAGAAACTTACATTTATAAACCTGCAGAATGGAATCCAATCAACTCCAATAGTAGCAACGTTGACAAAATAAGAGTACCCCCAACCTCCTAAATGGCTGGTAGTTAAAGCCAAGGAGGAGAACTTCAACTATTACAAGTTTAGTAGGTACCTTCAGCAAAAAATAGGTGGCATAATGAGTGGTGACATTACTAGATTTGGTAAGAGCTCTGTACTTATTCATGCAAAATCTAAAACTCAGTCACAGATGCTAACAATGATGAAAGTTGATAACAATGATATAATAGAGAAAATTAGTCCTCACCTAAAATTTTAGCTATGGAAGAGGTGTTGTTTTTGATAGAGACTTGTACGAGTTTACTGAAGAAGAAATTTTAGATATGTGTCCACCAACTGTATGGAAGTGAAAAAGGTCCCAAATGGCAACATGATGATTTTTACTTTTGAAGACAGTAATGTACCATCTCATATAGTAATAGAAAATGAAAGAGTGCGAGTTAGACCTTTTCAACCAAAAGCATTACAGTGTTTTAATTGTTTTAAATTTGGTCATCCATCTAAAGTTTGTAAAAATAATAAGATGTGTAATAATTGCTCTGCCCTAGAACATGGCCCATGCTCAGATATACCTAAATGCATTAATTGTCAGCTAGAGCACAAATCAGTTGATAAAATATGTGAAGAATTTAAAGTTGAAACAGCAGCAGTTAATAAAGCATATACAGAGCACATCAGTATTGGACATGCAAGACGACTCTTGGGAAGAGCCAAGAGTTATTCTAAAGCCCTTACTACCACAAGGGCTCCACTTCAATCCATTACTCCTTCTCATCCTCAATGAAGGATGCTCAGCCCCTGTGGTTCAACATTCCACCACTAGGGCTCCACTCCAATCTGCTGATCCTTCTTCATCCTCAATAAAGGATGCTTCTACTCCTACTCCTGTGGCCCGAACATTACTGGCCAAAGTGCTCAGCCTAGTAAGGTTAGAGCACAATCGGCAAAGACGGATAAAATAAAACGTTCCATATAACAACTGGATATCTCCCTCAAAGCCTCCCTCTACTCCACCTTCTGCATTATCTCAGGCAGAATCTCTGCCTGATTTAATGGAATTAGAGGGAAAAAAAACAAATGAAGAGGGTAAGAACTCATCACCTCTCCTCCATTAACTCCAACAAAAGACAAAACCAAATCAATGAGCAAACTGGCGAAGAAAAACAATCGTCATCAAAAATTTACAAGCAAAGCTTCCCATCCCACTAAGCATTCAAAAATGACCTTGAATAGAGGACTACCCTCCAAAACCTAGACACCTTCTCTTCAATTTTACAGTGGAATTGTCAGGGACTTCGTGCAAAATATGAGGAACTTAAAGTGTTACTCTATAAATACTCCCCTATTGCTGTATGTTTACAAGAAACAATGCTTGATGTCCACACACCTTGCCCTAGAGAGTATATATCATATAGAACACAATATAATTTGGAAGTGGAAGACATGGAGGTTGCCTTATTTATGTTCGCAGGGACCTTCCTCATTTTCCAATCCCACTAAATACTCCTTTACAGGCTGTTGCGGTTCAAATTCACCTAAGACGAAAATACACACTCTGTTCCCTTTATCTTCCACCAAACAATCCCATCACTCGAGAAGAACTAATTGATTTACTTCATCAGCTTCCACGACCATTTCTTCTCATGGGAGACTTCAATGGCAGACATCCTTTATGGGGAGATGTGACATCAAATCAAAAAGGGAATATTATAGCTTCCATAATAGAAAATGAAGATTTAGGACTTTTAAATACCGGAGAACCCACTCATTACCATATCCAGACAGGTACAGTCTCATGCTTAGACCTTACAATATCTAGTTCCAATTGCACGATGGATTTCAGATGGAAGACGAATGATGACTGGCAAAGCAGTGACCATGCTCCATAATAATAAATTGCCAATGATGACCCACCAGTTCAAAGATCTCCACGGTGGAATGTTGAAAAAGCAGATTGGAACAAATTTCAAGAACTAAGCGAAATAGAAAGTGACGCAAATGACTTCCCAACGGCAGATGATGCAATCGATTTATTAAATGGGACATTCCATACAGCAGGTATACATTCTATACCAAAAACTACAGGTCTGTTTCAGGCGACGCCCACGTCCCGTTGGTGGTGTGAAGAGCTCGCACTGTTACACCGAGTCACCAAAGAACATCACTTACACGTTATCGTAGACACCGAACTATAGCAAACATGATAATATACAAACAGAATAGAGCACGTTTTCGAAAGCAATGAAAACTGCTAGAAGGCAGTCATGGGCGTCATTTGTATCGTCCATTAACCACCGAACACCTATCTGCAGTATATGGAAGAAAATAAAAAAGATTGCTGGGAAATTTACTCCTAGTCCTCCCCCAGTACTTAAAGTTAATGACAACCTCATCACCGATGCAAAAGATGTAAGTGATAAACTCGCCGATCATTTTGCCCAAGTTTCAAAAAAATCTGACAGTTCCCCTGGATATCAATATAGAAGAAGAGAAGAACAACTGCGATTAGACTTTTCCACAGATAAGATAGAGCCATATAACTTTACCCTTTTACAGAAAGGGGCAATTTTGATGCTGCCCTGGCCAGCAGCACTAACACTGCCCCTGGTCCGGATGAAATTCCCTATCAAATGTTTAGGCATATTTCAAAAAATACACTATTTATAATAAGTATAATTAACAGATTATGGCATGAAAGTAGCTACCCAGTCATATGGAATTGGCTTTTGTATTACCTTTTGTTAAACCAGGTAAAGACCCTTTTTCAGTGGCTAGTTATCGACCAATAGCACTAACTTGCTGTTTATGCAAGTTGATGGAAAAAATGGTGAATACAAGATTTGTCTGGTATTTAGAGAGTAATGGTATTTTCTCACCTCACAATGTGGATTTAGAAAGATGCACTCGGCAGTAGATGTCCTACTGCAGCTGGAAACCTCCATATGTGAAGATTTGCCTCCAAGCAGCACCATATAAACTGTTTTTTTGATATTGAGAAAGCTTATGATACTGCTTGGAGGCATGGCATTCTTAAGACAATTCATACCTGTGGTCTACGAGGAAAATTGCCCCTATTCATTAAAGCATTCTTGAAACGTAGATATTTTCAAGTTAAAGTGGGCAGCACATTATCAGATAGAAGATGCCAAGAAGAGGGTGTCCCCCCACAAGGGAGTGTGCTTAGTGTCACACTTTTTGCATTAGCAATAAATGGAGTCGCGTCTGTTATAAACCCAAGGATGTATTGAGTACCTTATTCGTAGACGATCTTTCAATATCTGTTGCGCATCCAGAATGTCAGTTGCAGAAAGGAAATTACAATTGACAATAAATCAAGATAGTAAACTGGGCTGAACAACAAGGATTTAAAATATCGGCCAGTAAGACCACTGTTATGCATTTTTGCCACCTTCGGGGAGTACACCCCGACCCAGACCTTTATCTGTACAACCATAGAATACCCTGTGTTGAAGAGGTACGCTTCTTAGGCCTCATATTCGACAAAAAACTCAATTGGCTTTCCCATCTGAAACACATTAAAACCAAGTGCCTTGAAGCTTTAAGTATTTTGAAAGTATTATCTAATACCAACTGGGGTGCAGACAGGCAGACAGTTATAAAGCTACACAAATCACTTATTATTTCAAAATTACTTTATGGATGTGAAATATATTCTTCTGCTTCATCTAATTGTCTTGCTATCTTAGATTCAGTACATCATACCGGTATACGCTTGGCAAACAGGTGCCTTTCGATCTTCTCCCATCTTAAGTTTATTAATTGATGCGGGAGAAATCCCACTAGAGTTATATCGCCAATCATCAATTATCAGATACTGGTTTAGGGTTCAGAGAAACCCCAACTCTAAAGCCTTTGAAGCAGCAAATAGAAATTCTTTCAACAACTTTTATGAAAATCATCCAAGGTTTTTTCCTAAGCCTTTTAGTTTTAGAGTGAAAAAGATCTTGGAAAAATGAATATGTCAAGAAATCCTGTATGTCCAGTTAATTTACCATTACCCAGCATGGAAATTACCTGTAATTAAATTTTGTAAATATTTTAAAGGTATTAAAAGAGAAAAATCAGATACAGAAATCAGAGTATTATTTTTAGAACATGCTGCAGCTCACTCAGGCTCTACATTTGTTTTTACTGATGGCTCCAAAACTGATGATGGAGTCGGATATGGAGTTTTTAGTGATGTTTTTAGTCGCAGAGGAGGCACTACCCATCGTAGCATCGAACTTCACAGCGGAACTGTATGGAATTTTAACAGCATTGGAAACATATTGCAACCCTCCAGAAATTCCACTAATATCACATCTTTTTGTGATTCCAAAAGTGCATTACAGGCACTTGAAATTTTTAATACTGATCATCCAATTACATTGAAAATCTCACAGTGGGTATTTCTACATTCCGCGTAGAGGGATACTATATCTTTTTGCTGGGTCCCAGCGCATGTAAATATATAATGGAAATGAAAAAGCAGACCAACTAGCTAAATCAGCAGCAACCAATATGATACCAAGACCAATTGCTGTACCATATAGAGACTTTTTTCCTAGTATATCAAAGTTCATTGCAAGATTATGGGAACAGCAATGGAACGAAGCAGGACCAAATAAAATGAAAGAGTTTGCCACACGTACACACCCTTGGAAATATGAATCTATGCCTAGGAAATGGGAAGTAACGATATGCCGCCTCCGTATAGGACATACAAGATTGACACATGGGTATCTCATGAGTGGTGAATACCAACCTTACTGTGATGACTGTCTCGTCCCGGTGACTATTAAGCATTTGCTAGTTGAATGTCCTAGTCATCGGGAACTGAGAGAGCAGCACTTTAAAGACAAAAGAGACAGAGATGGTAGTTACAGTTTGACAAAGATATTGGGTGAAGAAGCGCAGCATGATTATGAGTGTGTTGTTGAATTTTAAACAAGAAGTTGGGGTTTTTAACGAAATTTAGGTATTTCGCTTTCATGTATGTGTGTAGTTTTTAGCTTTGGGTTTTTAGAATGAATGTATGGAAACGTGAATAAATGTATTTATTGCCTGTTTGTGTCTAGTATGAAAGCCTTTGCCTCTGTGCAATTTTTTATTTAATCTTAATTCATTATTTATTATCCTATAAGACCTGTTTGGTCCAAGCTCGTGGCTTTTGGCCTTGACCTTGCATTTTATCTAATCCTTTGGGCCACCACATTGGGAGCTGAAGGTCAGCTCCGTGGCCTGGTTAAACTATTTTATAATAATAATAATAATTAAGCTTTGGTGGTGTTTAATGCGTAAGTAGCATCTTTGCGCTAGCTATAGTACAATAACTGATGCGGAATTTTAAGAGTTTTTATGATTGTGTGTGGATTTTTCCCAAATTGGTTGTCCAAATGGCTTCATTCGGCGTCAATGATCCTGGTAGTCACGACGCCAGATAATTATTAATTATTCATTCATTCTTGGCAGATGGATTGAGTCGGGTAGGGTGGGCGGTACTTACGTCAGGGGGGATTAGTTTCTGGGCTTGTGATTGCTAATGAGAGAAAAAGCCAAACGTTCAGATGCAAGCGTCAATGTTTCAGAAGTGCCTGGTATATCCAGGCTGCTTCCTGGCCATGAGGGTTTCGTCTCTACCTGAATTCTTTCTTTAATAACCATAATCGGATGTTGCTTATCTAGTTAGCATAGAAAGTGCCGAAGAAAGCAATAACTTTTATTTCAATAAAAATTCTTCACTTTTCATCCATCATATCCCATCGGTATTCGATCATAATATAGGCCTAATCTTACTTGTAAAAAAACGCTTTTCTATTCCAGTAAATATTATAGAATATTGTGTATATGTCTTTTTTTTAAATATATTGGTATGTCTGGTTTTTATTATAAGAAATTTTTATCATATCATCGTGATTCATATGCTAACATTAAGCTGCAATTGTCCTTTAATACCTAATTCGCTCTACATCGGTAATAATATATTAATTACGAGGCAGAGTGAATTTGTAGCTTATATTAATTCCGATGCAGAGCGAATTAAATAATAAAGGACATTTTTAGTTTAATGTGTATATATGAATCACGGTGAAACTCACACACACACACATATAAATATATATATATATATATATATATATATATATATATATATATATATATATATATATATATATATATATGTGTGTGTGTGTGTGTGTGTGTGTGTGTGTGTGTGTGTCATGTATGCATATATTGTATGCATACACATATACACAGAGGGAGAGAGATTTCCATTATAAATGAAGAGTACAAACAGAAGA
>NC_061098.1:37451913-37459413 GCF_015104395.2 Macrobrachium nipponense | reverse complement strand
AAATTGTGGATCATATTGATAGGGACAACTTGTTAAACAGTCAACACGGCTTTAAACAAAAAGATCTTGTCTATCAAAATCTTGAAGTTTTTTCCATAACATGCTTGGTATTTACGACAGTAGTAGAACAATAGATATACTCTACCCAGTTTTCCAAAAGGCTTTTGACAAAGTTCCACACAAGAAACTAATGACAAAAGTTAGAGCTATAGGAATTTTGAGAGAAGCAGCAGGCTGGATCCAAGACTGGCTAGGTATTTAGAGAAGAGGGTCGTAATAAACAGTGAAGAATCAGAATGTGCAGATGTGACAAGCAGAATTCCTCAGTGTGCTACCCTTGCTCTGCTCTTGTTTTTAATTTATATTTATGACATTGATGAAAGATTAAGTAACAGGGTAGCCAAATTTGCAGACGACACCAAACTAGGTGCAAATGCAGCAGACCCAGAGACAATAGAAAGTTTAATAAATGATCTAAAGAAAAAATAGGAGAGTGGTCAAAAAGATGGCAAAGGCCTTTCAACATGGATAAGTGTAATGTATTACAAATGTGTACAACAAACTTTCATCCCAACTGCATGCTGCTTGGGAAATGACAAATAGTGTAGAACAAGAAGAGGACCTCGAAGGTATTATTTTATTACTAAGGAGACTCAAAATCCACAAACAGTGCATAAAAGCTGAAAAGAATGCACAAAAACTAGTGAGATGCATAAAGAGGTAGTTCAAATACAAAGATAGGGAAACGGTGCTGCATCAAGAGTTAGACCTCATCTTGAATATGCAGTACAGTGTTGGTCACCAACACTAAGAAAGGGCATAAATAGATTAGAAGCAGTAAAAGCAAGAGCCACAAAGTTTAATTCCATCCATCTGGCAAATAGGTTACCAAAGACGACTCGAGAGCCTAAACACTTAATGCTTAGAAACACGACGATTGCGAGGACAACTAATGAAAAAATTCAAAATACTGAAAGGCATAACAAAGGTAGACAGTGACCTATTTACATTAAACTAAAACCCAGACAAGACATAATGGATGGAAAAACTCGAACTGAAGAGATACACACATCCCTTTGTGGGAACTTCTTCACATACAAGATATGTGACACGTGGAATAAACTGCCACCAGAAGTTGTAAACAGCAACAGTGTGGAAGAGTTTAAAGAATCTAGACAAAATCATTAGGACACTGTGAATGAACAGTAAAACCTGCTCCTACCAGATAAATGTGAACACATGATGTCTCCTTGGATGGACTTATAAGTCTTTGAGACATCCTAATCCTTGTAACTCTCTCTCTCTCTCTCTCTCTGAGCCATTTATATAGAATTTCATACATGTGCAGATAACCGTAATAGCACTAACCATCTGATTGCTGACTGTATGAATCTCTCTCTCTCTCTCTCATATGGTATAAGCTAAGTAAATTCACCTTCACATTCATCTCGTGTGTCTTAGTCGCCAACAAATACGGGAAAGGATCTGATGGCAAATTTGCCCGCCTCCAAAAATCCTTGATTTAGACGTGAGCGTTTGTACTATATCACTAGCATTTGAAACGAGATATAGCGAGGGACGAAACAGACTAACAGAAGAAGTGGCGAGAGCAGATGACAGCCTTTGTTGACACAGATCTAAAACATCGTACAGATTTCAAGTGGAATTTCTCATCTTCGTTTTCCGCGTCGTCGCTCTGCCGCGCATTTTATTCATCTGTCTGAAACAGTATTGACTTGAGATAGCGTTTTTGAGATAAACAAGAAACTAAATTCTTTCTCCTATAAAAAGGATCGTATTTTAGTGATCTAATACTCCCAGAAACTTGTCAGTTCCAATAACGCGCAAAGTAAATGTTACAGTTTAGATTAAACGCCACGATCCAGAAATAGTTCTCAGTCAACAAGGTTCTATCGCACATAATTTTTCGTTCTTTACAAAGCTGTGATGGCGTACGGATTCAGAATCACCAATCTGGTCTCCTAGAGACAACTGGCAAACTGTGCCAGCTGTAAAGTAACAGTTATTTTTGTTGTAATATGATTTAGTAATCAACTGACACCAGAATTACATGAGAAACGTAAACACGTTAAGTGATGGGTTGGGATCCTCGTTGGAAAACTGGGTTGACAGTACTCCATTATTTTACTTCGTGAATTTTGTCTTTTATGTATATATTTGTCACGTGCCAATGTTTTTGTGATCCTTTAGTTATATATATGTATATATATATATATATATATATATATATATATATATATATATATATATATAATATATATATATATTTATACTCCAATGGTGTCGTCAATATTTCGTTACTGAAACGAAAATTTTCATAATTTACTACTTACTTGTCTCTCTTACTCGTTTCTTTTTAATTCTCCAGTTGCCTAGACGAATTTATTCTCTCGTTTTGCACGACTCCAACTTTATTTTCCATTCGAATCCCTTATCTCAAAATACCTCCAACACGCTTCACTCCAATGAATATGTCTCGGATGAAAATGAAGGACCCCAACACGCTCGAGTGGCGTCTCTTGAGAGACTTAATTAGAGATTATTTCCAAGGATACTTAGGCAGGACACTCCTGTAGCCATAGAAGTCGGTCGGCACCGCATATATTATAATTTAAAGGTCGCGGTAAGTGACGTCAGTCAAACCGTATCAAAGCTTGATCCATATACTAATTCAGTCAACAATAGTCACGGACTGTGTCCACGTATCCAAGATCCACCTACTATGTATTCAGGGATGTCATTTTCTTTTCATTATTCAGTCGTTTTTCGTAGGGAAATGCCTAACAACTATTAAGTTTTTGGATGTTCGAAAACAAGAAGGATCAAACGCCAAGTACTTCAGTTTTCCAAAAGACGATAGCTTTCGAGAGAACTGGAAACAGGATGTCGTCGAACTGATAAAATGAATCGTGAAAATGCTTTGATTTGTTCTGCTATGAGAAGAGCACTGGGAGATTATATAAACCACACACAGTGCAAGTGGTAATGCTAAGGGGACTAATAGGTCAATGGAAACAACCCATATACTACTTTGAATTTGATGAATCATATATGTTTTATAAATATCTGATTTTATTAAGGAAGTGGAATGTGCAGGTTAGCCAGTGGTGGGAATAGTCCATGATTTAGGGTCCTGCAATCTTTGGTTGTGGAAAAACTTTGGGATTGACCCTTCATGCAAGGAAACGTCTTTGTAGACTCCTTTTCGGAATGACATAAAAAGTGTAGAACAAGAAGAGGACCTCGGAGGTATTTGCAGACAAACAATTATTTCTTTATACAGATGCTCATCGTTTACTCATATTAGTCAGGAATAACCACCTGGATTCAGGATTCATGTTGTCAAATGGGGATGGAAGTTCAATCATCCGTTAATAGAAATAGTGATGGAATCTAAAATAATTCGAGTTCACTTAAACGTTTAAAGGTCATAACGGCAGCATGTTAAATATGTTGCACAGTTGCTGTTAAGAAGTTGCGGTAATGCTCTTCATCTTTTAGGTAAAAAATGGCCTTCAGAGGAATAATGAATGGAAAGCAACATCTCACTTCATATCTTTACTGGATGAATGGTGTGATATTATGAATTATTAATCTATGAACGGCGACAAAGCTGCTCACTGTGCTCTTGCCGTCAATTTAGAGTATCACCCAAGTGTTGTGAAGACAATGATTAATTCATATAGACAATGAAAGTGATTAAAGATTTCAGTAGTCGTCTCAATGGATTGCCAGAAAAGAGACATCTCGATCAATTTCAAAAAGGGTTCATTCTGTCATGGTACTCTCTGATATTCCTGTTTGAAATGCTTAAGACGCCTTATGAAATCGATGATATCCTAACAAGAAAGCTGTCAGAATAGTCTGGAGCATTTATTTGCTTGCATTAGGTAGCAGAGCGGACAAATATTGCTAGGGAAATAAGTAGCCCTGATGAGTGAAAACTGTAATAGTACTAAATGCAATGAAAATCAAGACTGCCTGTCTGATACATTAGTCTTAAGAATTCGTCTACCTTACCATTTGATGCCACATGTGTATTGTAAATAAATTGAGAACTTGTCTATGAAACTGTAAATTATCTTATTTATACTTCTAGATAAGATATCTTATTTATATTTCTAGATAAGAAATGAACTCCTAATTTTTTTTGTTTCATGTTTCCCTAACAATTTTACATAGATGAAAAGTGAATTGTGAATCATAAAAACACTATCACAATTTCCATGAGAGAGAGAGAGAGATGAGAGAGAGAGAGAGAGAGAGAGAGAGAGAGAGAGAGAATCAACAACAAGAATACATTATTTGATTAGAAATGGATAATGAGTGGAGAAAAAAGGTAAGTACGCAAGGGTTCCGTTGAGGGGACGGCGCCGTAGATGACGTGATGCGCAGAAGCTGCCTAAATATTACCGCTATGCAGCCGCCCTTCCAGTGTGTAGATCTTACCATTAACCATCCATTGCTAGACGAATATAACAGTGTTTCTCGTGGCTGCTCTAAACGGGAATTTGACAATACTCCTCGTATACTTAGAATCAGAATGACGTATATGGTATAAACCCTCAGAGAGGATGCAATAAGTGAACTTACCTTTCCGTGGTTCTCTGGTAGCGATGGCCCTAACCTTAGGCTCTCTCTCTCTCTCTCTCTCTCTCTCTCTCTCTCTGAACCGACCTCTATGCAACTCACATATCACAATCACCTCAGGTCGTTAAAGCAGATTTACAAATTACGAAAATACAGTCTTTATTAGTAAGAAACAAAATGACTCAATAAATCAAAGAGCAAAATGATTAACTGAATAAGTCAACATCTGAAACTTTCAGTGTCTAAACACAACCCAATGAAAACTCCAAACACTGCACCATTATAAAAGGGTATTATGATTCAAACAGGAAACCCAAATAACCCTGGGGATAGGACCAACAAATCGTCACGCACCCTTTCTCTACAATAACTAAACATCAGTCATAAGATAGGTAATCAAAAGTCATACAACTCTCCATAACACTATTACCAGTACTAGTTCCAGATAAGTTCCCAGGGAATCTACCAGGACCGTCTAAGAGAGAAAAGAAAAAATAAGAAATCCCACATCAATAAATTGTAAATAAGCCAAAAAGGCAAATCAAAAAGTCACATGAAAGACTATCTCTGAAACAAATGTTTAAGATACAAAAGGACAAAGTTATTCTTGGGCATAAATATATGGTTACCCATTTCAGCTATAATCACACACTAAAAAAATCAAGACATGGCTATTCAGGTTTGGCCGCTTCTAAGTGCCCAGTTATCTTACTCTCCCAATGTAAGGGAACAGAATCTACTCACTCATGTACGAACTTTCTCACAAGTCACACCCCTTCATATTACGTCACTAGCATGTAACAAGTTCATTGCCCTGGAAAAGATTCATCACGTCATATACAGCGAATAGCCCCGCCCATGAAATCTACCCAAAACTAGATTCAGAAGCATACCTACTTCCACTCACACATGAACTTAGGCGCGACCTGTCTTCGCCCTTGATCTCGGCTGAGACAGCAATCTTCAACAACGCGCCACCCAAAACTGAAGACCCGGCTTTGTCGCGGTGGGAGTCAAGACGATGGCAATTACAAAAAACGTTCATGATGACTTTAGCATTATATCTCGTTACAAAGACATTTCTCTTCCACCCGACACACTCCTGAATTGACATTTTGTCATCTCTCCACAGTGCAGCAAAATCAAAATATGCATAGGTATGTCAAGTTAATGAATTATATTCATAATGGTGTTCATCTTATATGAACAATGCTCATGAAATTATTATTTATCTATACTGAAACTCGGCACTGACGACATCCTCCAATTTGTAAGTAAAACATACATAAATTCTACCAGCCCAAAACTGCTTTTCCGCTCGCTGTTGGTAGTAGGCTTAACCCACTGTTAAAAATTGACATTTAAGGGCTTTCTAAAATTAGTTTTTGTTTTCTATAATTAAGCTGGCCTTCAGCTTGCTGGCAAAAGGCCAGATTAAGCTTAAACCAAAACAAGAATTGACACAAATCAAGAAAGTTCTGAATTATATAAGTGGAATTATTAGGCACTGCTTGTTGACCTAAATCTGGATGTAGACCTATTCATGAGTAGAGCTTTTTCTTGTATTTAAGAAGTATTTAAGTGTGAACAAGCCTTAAAAATTACATATTTTTTGGATAATTACAAACTTCATTGTTGTTTGCTGAAATACAGACGTGAACCTCCCTATGCTATCTGTCGTAGGCTTACTAAAGATAAAAATATCTTAGGTCTAAGGTAATTTCCCAAGGTCATGTCTTTTCAAGAAACTCTTTCTCAGTCTTCCATTGTCACCCATTTATATGGCAAATGTCCATAAAGATGAACTCTTCATTACCCAAACTGTGAAAATATCAGGTTTTGTTATTTAGGTAAAGGTTGCGTTAGGTTATACTCTTCAAATGAATAGTCCTTCTGATGACAAACATATGATACTAACACCAAGTTCTTTAGAATCTGTGGTTTGGCGTCACTTAAATACTGCCGTACTATTGGTCGGCCAATCCACCTCACAGAATATCGGCTAATCAGAGCATTAGGTTGTGTTATGGTGTGATAGATAGAATAATAAGTATGTTTGGAATCTTGTTGTAGAGAGACGTATTTTGCCTTATTTTTCTGTGCTTGAAGAGCTTAAATACATATATTAATATTTGTGTTTCGCGTATTTCATGAATATTTTCATTATTATACTTGAAGAAAGAAGTCCCCGAAAGCGTTTTAGAGCCACATTTTTGGTCGAATGCTTTATTAAGGGACTTGTTTCTTCATGTATAATAAGAGCGGCTTTTATAATAAAGAAACGTTTTCATTAACATATTGTTTCGGAACTTGTAACGTATTATGTCGAATTAGTGAATGCTGGAAGCCTGATTATGAAGATATTACCTTTTATCGTGATTCAGTAATGATTTGTGTCATTGTATCTTAAGGAAAAATGCCGTCGAGGGAATAATTCATGATTGAATTTCGATCAAAATGAAGAAATGTTTTGACCGGAGTCTGGCTGGGGTAGTTGAGTCCGAGCACGACATATTGGAGCACTTTATGGTTGCTGTATTTCAAGATTTGTTTCTTAGAATTCAGTCATGTTTTAGCGAAAATTAATACTTGCAAAGCATTGCATAGTCAAGTTGAACGCTAACCTCAGCGACTAAGTTTGAGAACTTGTATGTTTTTAAATTTAAAATATTCAGGGGTTGGTAATAATGTCTTTAGGGCGCTATCTAGGGAAGTCATTATTGCAGTTTAACAGAAATTAAGCGTCGCAATAAAGCTGAGCTACAGCCGAACCAATGTCGTCACGAAATACACAATGCAAATAAACATTATCAATTGCTTATCAATTTCATCACGAAGTGACAGTGAATCCACAGAGTTTTCATGATTCTCATACAAAATTGTCATGAC
>NC_061098.1:37439413-37446913 GCF_015104395.2 Macrobrachium nipponense | reverse complement strand
GTTAGCTGAAAATCATAGTATCAAACTCTAGGCTAATCCAAACTCCCCCTGTTACAAAAATATACTTTTTATTTCCCAAAATTAGCTAACCTGAAAATGGAATAAAACTGGTTAAAAATAAATAAAAAAAAGGGAACGTTAAACTATCATATTCCTTCCAAAAATATACTTAATTAATTACCCCTTTTTTTCTCTTTTCGTCCAAGCATTCATAGTTTATCAAAGTCTAGAGAAATCCCATTTTCTATATGGTGACTTCGAATCCATCTGAAAATGAAAATATAATTATCAGATAATTAAACATTGAAGTTCGTCGATAGAATGTGTCACAATCCCCCTTCCCTTTCTCTAGAACTGAAGTAATTGTCATATTCACTTTTACCTTTTCCGACGGACCTCCAACGCCTCTTTTACACCGAAATCACTACTGTCCACTTTGAAAGTTGGCCACCCAATTCCTCCGCCAATTCACATACCAGAGATTATATGTAATTTTCTGTGATTCTTATTACGAACTCACAACCACTAGCTGATGCTACATACTCGATAACTTTCCCGTGATTAACTCATGTCTTTGGAATGCGTCAATGAACTCAATTGTGCACACTACATGTTTCCTATTTGTTTTTCATGTCAGCATCTCCGAGGAATCCAGCGTTTTGCATTTGTCTCTAACTAGCAAGAGCTAAGGTTATCAACCCCGCTATTTAATATATATATATTTCTACCAGTGCCTTTAAGATATATATATATATATATATATATATATATATATATATATATATATATATATATATATATATATATATATATATATATATATATATATTTTATGTGTGCGTGTGTGTGTGTGTGTGTGTGACTGTGTGTGTATCATTTTTAATATTTAAATGTTTCTAGTCACCATCATTCGCTCCAAATAAGGTTTCCTAATCTCTCTCTCTCTCTCTCTAATAGCAATAATAAATAGCTATCAAAATAAACCCCACATCTGATAGGATGTAATAGCTAAGGTTACACACGTGAGAGAATGAACAATAATATCCGGCAGAAGTCTAACCGAACAGGAGTGAGATTTCCCTCGTCTCGAAAATATGTCTGAACGAGAGACGTGAAAGAGATCTTATCTCATCTTTCGTCTTGGCTGGGTTCTCAAGATTGGCTTTGACGAGATGTCATCTCTCTTCTCTCTCTCCTCTCTCTCTCTCTCTCTCTCTCTCTCTCTCTCTCTCTCTGAAGAGTAGAATCACTTTTGATGATCATGGAGCTTACTCTCATGAAAGTCAGACTTCTCTCTCTCTCTCTCTCTTTCTCTCTCTCCACGGCATTAAGAATTTTACATTTCTGGGGCATTAGCGATGACGGGAGGCTGGAGGCAATACAGTACAAGTTGTGGGTAAAGATTTGCATTTCTGGGTTGTAAAGTTGAAGCTGTGGGTACATTTGCCGAATTGGGCTCTGTGAAACTGGATTGACCTATTTGGTTACAAAATAAGAAAGAGAGCCTCTTTATGTGTCACTGGGATAATGTTTGACACGTTCTTATTTTGGGGCGTCATAAAGTAGCTTAAATTTAAATCACTAGTGGATCCAGGGGAAGCGGAGGGGGACCTGGACACGTGCCCACCCCCCCCCCCCCACCCACTCACCCTGGAAAATAATGACAAAATAATAATATCGAAGATTTAGATAATAATAACATATATGATAATATAAAGATGGGAAAAATAATAATAACCTTTAATGATATAAGTATTATATATATATATATATATATATATATATATATATATATATAATACTATATATATATATATATATATATATATATATATATATATATATAGTCATATTCCGAAGACGGACGAAAACCACACATCACTAGGCTGTCTTTTTTATTATTTTTTGCCGACGTTTCGTAATTGTTTACAGAATTACATCTTCTGGGCTGCACATAAGAAAAGATAAAACATAAAAAAGTTAAAAGTATAGTCTAAAAGTTTCATTTAAAATACATTAGAGTAAAAATGAAATCGATAAAACTAAAAACACAACCAACCTAGAGGTGAGACAGCAAGGAACTAAATGGAAGGAAACCACCACAGTACGAACTTTTGCTAAATACAATTGACTCGCAGAAGTATGGGTGTTTAATGATGGTACGAGTTGTTTTATAAACAACGACTCAAGGATTGTTAACTCTTGTGGTTTGGTAGTATGGCCGATTACACTGAAATCTTTGTTGTCAATGTAAGTTTTACATTGTTTTGAATGGTTCCTGATATTGGAGTGCTCTGGGTTTGAGATTCTGCTCCCTGGTGCAGAAAACTGATTCCCCGATGTGAATCGATGTGCACCTTAAGTAGCCGACTGGTGGATCCCCACGTAATCCCTGAAATACATTTAGGGCAAGTATATTTTGTAGATGACACCAGAAGACATATAAGGACACAGCTGATCTTTAATCTTAATCAAGGAGCCTATATTAAGAGGATTTTTGGGAATTAATTTGACTGATATGGCTGGGAAATGGTCATGAATAATTTGCGTGAATCTCTTTTGAAAGGTGAGGTCATGGATATATGGAAAGGTTGCATAGAAACTCATTTTTGGTACAGTTGGAATGTCAGGTTTTCTAGAGAAATGTCTATTTAGTAATTTATTTAATTTTCTATATACTAAACCTAGGTGGGAAGCAGTTACCTTAAGAAATTAACAAGAAATAGTGCTTCCCACCTAGGTTAGTATATAGAAAATTAAATAAATTACTAAATAGACATTTCTCTAGAAAACCTGACATTCCAACTGTACCAAAAATGAGTTTCTATGCAAACCTTTCCATATATCCATGACCTAACCTTTCAAAAGAGATTCACGCAAATTATTCATGACCATTTCCCAGCCATATCAGTCAAATTAATTCCCAAAATCCTCTTAATTATATGGCTCCTTGTTTAAGATTAAAGATCAGCTGTGTCCTTATATGTCTTCTGGTGTCATCTACAATATACTTGCCCTAAATGTATTTCAGGGATTTACGTGGATCCACCAGTCGGCTACTTAAGGTGCGCATCAATTCACATCGGGGAATCAGTTTCTGCACAGGGAGCAGAATCTCAAACCCAGAGCACTCCAATATCAGGAACCATGAAAACAAAACAATGTAAAACCTACGATTGACAACAAAGATTTCAGTGTAATCGGCCATACTACCAAACCACAAGAGTTAACAATCCTTGAGTCGTTGTTTATAAAACAACTCGTACCATCATTAAACACCCCATACTTCTGCGAGTCAATTGTATTTAGCATAAGTTTGTACTGTGGTGGTTTCCTTCCATTTAGTTTCCTTGCTGTCTCACCTCTAGGTGGTTGTGTTTTTATTTTCATAGATTTCATTTTTACTCTAATGTATTTTAAATGAACTTTTAGACTATACTTTTAACTTTTTTATGTTTTTATCTTTTCTTATGTGCAGCCCAGAAGATGTAATTCTGTAAACAATTACGAAACGTCGGCAAAATAATAAAAAAGACAGCCTAGTGATGTGTGGTTTTCGTCCGTCTTCCTCTGACTATGTTGCTGGAGTAGTTCCCTGTGCCTTGTATCAATATATATATATATAATATATATATATATATATATATATATATATATATATATATATATATATATATATATATATATATATATATATAATATTTATATCATCAAAAGGGATTCCTACTCTTCAGAGAGAGAGAGAGAGAGAGAGAGAGAGAGAGAGACGACGTCTCGTCAAAGCTAATCTTGAGAACCCAGCCAAGACAAAAGATGAGATAAGATCTCTTTCACGTCTCTCGTTCAGACATATTTTCAAGGCGAGGGAAATCTCACTCCTGTTCGGTTAGACTTCTGCCGGATATTATTGTTTACACTAGTTATTTTTGGTGAAACTTTGGGGTCATCGATACAGTTTCCGTTTACACTGATAACCTTGTTCTAAATTGCAATTGTTCAAACTCTAAAGTTAGTCAGCTACTTATAATAACTATTACTTGACACTAATACAACCCCATATTCCCACAGGACGACGGTGTAATTTCATGTTCCTGAATATCTGTGTATATTCAGGGACATGAAGTTACACCGTCGTCCTGTGGGAATATGGGGTTGTATTAGTGTCAAGTAATAGATTATCATAAGTAGCTGACTAACTTTAGAGTTTGAACAATTGCAATTTAGAACAAGGTTATCAGTGTAAATCAGAAAACTGTATCGATGACCCCAAAAGTTCACAAAAATAACTAGTGTAAAAATAAGAAGATAAGCGTTGCTCCCAAACATTTGTTTGAACGACAATGTAAACAAAGTTTGGGGTTGTTTATAGTAGCATTTACTCTCCTCCCACAAGAACTATATGTTTGTCATTGACAACCACGACGTTAGAGAGAGAGAGAGAGAGAGAGAGAGAGAGAGGAGAGATAGAGAGAGAGAGCGAGAGAGAGAGAGAGAGAGAGAGAGAGAGGTACTTCTGCCATTTAGTTTAGTCAACCTTTTGAGATGGCTTCAGAGTTTATTTATAAAACGACGCCCCCCCCCCTCTTTCTTTCTCTCTCTCTCTCTTTGTCTATTAATCACTAAAATACCCGTAGCTTTTACGATTATTCTCTCTCTCTCTCTCTCCTGCCTAATACTCACTATAATACCCATAGATTTTACGACTACTACTATGAGATTCAGGGCCTCTGTAACACGGTTTTTTCGCAATAACTTTTTATCTATGCATTTCATAAATATAACGCTTATTCAGAATACACATTATATCTACACATAGATTTTGAATGTATTCTGCATTGGTATTTACAATGTAAAAGTGACTTTTTTTTTTGAAGACGGGCAACTTACTCATAGAGAAGGTTTCGAACGCACTCGTTACATAACTTATGACGGCATTTCTTCCTTCTTTCTCGATGGATGATTGGTTATACGTAACGAAGGCTATACCTCTGGCAACAATGACATAGAAATTTAAATACAAGCAAAGCAGCACACCTTTATGAACTCTGAAACCTCTCCACTGATAATTGTCATAATGAACAAACCAATAAAATATGTTAATAAATACAAAAACACTTCGATTATTAGTCTAACTCCCAAAATAAGTTTCCTAAGAAATTACAGTCTACTTTATAAGTAAAATTCAGATTGACGAGATGTAGGGAATAGTTAGTAATTTCAAAAAAAACATAGTAGACAAGCTTGATTTGAAACTAAAAGCTATATCAATGTCAGGCAATTTTTATTTACTGGCTATCTACCTATTTAGTAAAAAACAAAAAAAGTAGCCGGTACCGTATTTTGGCTTTAAACCTTCGCCAAAAATTATCGTCAGAATGATGACTTCATGAGGCTCCACCCACTTTGGCCTCGTTATAACTCAGGATAACACTGAAGGCTATCATGGTCATTGTTGGATTAGAAAATTTAACTTCTGGCTATAAAAACTCATTTTCGAGTAGTTGTAAGAAGTGCTAAATGATCCTCAAGGATCCCAGCAGTTGGCCTAAACGTTTAATTCATGTATATTACTGCTATACTGTTGCGGCACTACTGCTACAGTAGTATTACTATGCTAGCACAGAGACCCCACCCACATCTAGTATGTATCATTCCACCATTCATAAAGTCTTTGGGTTTCAGAGCCGATGGAACTAGGTGAATGTATTTCGACTCTTGGCTTGTAATAATTGGCCATGGCGTCGGCTAGATAATTTTTACTCTATAAAAATTAAAACTATCGGGTTTTAGGTTATTGATAAAGCTGACAAAATTTGTGTGTGGTTGTAAAATATAAATGTCAACTTTCAGCTAACATCTGATGTTTTGATAAGGAGCAAAGTCCAAAAAACCGTGTTACAGAGGCCCTGAATCTCATAGTAAATGACTAAACTTTTATCACATTTTATGTAATTATCATAATCAAAATATAGAAGGATGCAGAGTATCAACCTATAGACTTTTGTCTTGGCCTATTGATCCTTTTCTGAACTGATGTTTGTTACTAAGCATGTTTATTATTAGATTTTAATAATAATGTATCTTTTATCATTTTTATACAAGTATACAATCGTTCATTAGAGAGCTGAATGGCATTACGAGCCCGTATGCTTGAAGATTAATATACACCCTTTCCACAGACACTGTTACCAATTTTGTGGGTGGATGGCATTCACAAGTGTGGTTCAAGTCATAGGTTCGTCTGCCTGTACCCACTGGCTACCTTGGACTGTTTGATCTGGTAACACTGTTTAAAAGCTCGGTAATTACGGGCATATCCGAGCACCAGTCGTGTCTTTCTCCCTCGTGTGGAAAGGGCTTAATTAAGATATTCCACTCCTTGAGATAATGCTCTTCATGGTCAGGAAAACAAAAATAATGTCTAGGATTTCCATATATAATTAACATCAGTTACGGTTGGTGTATAACACTGGTAGTGAGCGGGATGTTAAACTGAAAGTAACATTAAATATTTCGTATATAATTAAAGAATAGCAACATCACAATATAAGTCAATAGATCCTTTCGAACATAATTAAGGAAAATCACAGACAATTTTTCATTTCATATATTCAACATATACTCTAGGTAGTTTCAGTCACCCACCAAAAATAACTCGATAACTCCGGTCACATATGCCGTTACCATTCACTCTAGGCCTATGTGACCCTATGAAGCCATTCATTTGTAAAACCAATATTCCCAATTTTCCTATCTGATATATCTGAATTCCCCTTCATATTGGAGAAATTCGTTTTCAATTTGATGTATCTGATGATATCAAAAAGATAGATGGGCATACGTAAGATTTGGACGTTATCGTCCATCCAAACTGGTCTACTGAACATTCGCATTGCAGGTGTGCCAACCGAACCTCATCCATCAATGCATTTCACACCCTTCGGTGACGCTAACTGTATTTATTTTAACGGAAGCTCTAATATATTTTAATAGAATGATCTTTAAACCGATAATATTACATATGCCAAATTTACCCACTATATTTTTGTTTTGTAAAATATTTGGGATAAAATATTTCAAACCTGCACAAAACAAAGCATTTTCTTGTAGCTTTCATCAATAATGTTGTCAGTTTTTAATTTCCTTAAGAATCTGTTAATACGATCCTCTCTTTTATAAATGTCTAGAACCTACCAAAAAGTTGTATTGTAACGGGTTCTTCCTTCAGTATTTTGTATGGGCTACCAAAAATTCATAAAGATGGAATTCCTGTAAGACCTATTATGGCAGCGTATAATAGCCCTTCTTTTTCGATTTCGAAATATCTGGTTTCTCTCCTTAACGAGTATACTTCTAGTAATTTCATTTTAAAGAATGGTTTATGGAATTTCAAAACCAAATAATTAGTCATGATGGTGCCCTGTAATAGGTCAAGCTTTGATGTTGAATCTTTATTCAGAATGTTCCCATAAACGAATATATAGAGATTATTGTAAACAA
>NC_061098.1:37424579-37438913 GCF_015104395.2 Macrobrachium nipponense | reverse complement strand
ACATGAGTGTTTATTATCACTCATAATAGCAAATGGTTTAATTTTTATATACCATTAGCCATTATCATTGATAAAGAGAATCCTTTTCTCGTAATTTTAATGTTTTTGATGCAAAATCCTTAGATACAGAACACACAAACAAACACCACACACACACACACACACTCGCTCTTCACACTTTGTAGTCTCTAGTAAATAGAAAACGACTTTGCACTAATTCGACCAAAGATCTCCGAACTGGCAACCCGACTGGTTGTACGCATTTTCATTCATCTCCAATACCAGCTATTTATCTCATTCAGTCTTCTGACTCGCCTCCTGCCGGACCAAGTGAAGCGTTTAGTCTGGAATGTTGTTCGACTTCAAAATATTAGAGGACGTTAAATTAACTTTATGTACCCTCCTGCCTACCCTCTCTGTAGGCAGGAATTTTAAATGAACAATGACTTTGGACGATATCATAGAATAATTTAGGGTCAACTTTTAATTTTTTTTTCTTTATGAAGTGTATTTTTTTTTTTTTTGAATGATTGCTTTCTTGCTTTCTTGGTTTCATTGTAAAGCTACTTCTTTTAAATTATCTTGCATTTCAGAATCATCATAAAAATAATATTTTCAGTTAAAACCGCTTTAATCTCTAATTCAGAAACGTTGATAAATCTGAAAATAACGAGTTTTTATTAACCAAATGTGAAAATATTATGCGAAAATAGTATAGAAATGATTTTTAAGTTCCGCGATACCTCAAATATTTTTTTTTTTTTAAAATGATTTATAACCGCATTTTTAAAATTAAAAGAAAATTAAAACATTAATACGGTTTAAACCATTAACTTATTTTATCATTTACTAAAGGGAAAAAAAAAAAAAACAGCCATACCAGAATGTAAAGTTTTCTGGAGAGAAATCAAATCAATAAGGTCGAAAGTCGTATGTCTAGAGTGTTTTAGATGATCTTCATGCCAATGAATATTCATGGCATCTTCATAATACATTATTACGGAAATTCCTTTGCTAAGAATCAACTTCACCTAATTTAACCTTCAAGAATCAAGGTCAGAGAGAGGTTATAAGAACAAAGTTTGTATTCATGAACTGAAAATGATAAGAAATACAGATTTTATGAACATAAATCTTTTGTCTCGCGTTGTATGCCATGTTAGGTTGCATGTTGAGAATATAGTATCTTTCTCTCTCTCTCTCTCTCTCTCTCTCTCACACACACACACACACACACACACACACAGACACACACACACACACAAACACAAACACACACACTCACTATTTCTTTATGTGATCATAAGTCTGTGAAATGTCTTTTGAAAAGCTGTAGTTGCTGTACTCTCTCTCTCTCTCTCTCTCTCTCTCTCTCTCTCTCTCTCTCTCTCTCTCTCTCTCTCTCTGCATTAAGCTCAGATCGAGACATTGAAACTAAGACACAAACAAAGGTGACTCAAGATAACTTGAAATTAAAGCACACATGTGCGAAATGCAAGGTAAAGAAGCGGTTGTAAACAAATAGAGGCATGCGCAATCAATAGCTAAACTGAGGTAGGGAAGTAGAAGAAATACCATAGGAACTGAAGGACAACTCGTAAGAGAGAGAAAAGAAGACATGATGGAAAAGGAAATTGGAGACCTAAGAAGAGAAGTGACAAACCGTAAACGAAACAGGAATTGAACAACGACATAGAAGAAAAAGGAGAGAGTATAGTGGAGATTAGAAAACAATTGCTCAAGACCAGAACCGAAATGAAACGAAATGAAAAAACAAGAACTAGACAAGCTACAAAAAAAAAGCTTACAAGGATGAAATGATGAATTCTAGAGAACCAGAAAACACAATTTGCCCCAAAACGAATAACGCATCAAATAGATTTGCTGTTCTCTCATTTACAGAAGAGGAAACAACCTTAACTGGAGACTCGTTAGTGGCCAAAAATAGATATACGAGAAAAGTTAATTCTTAATCAGGTGCAGGAGCAAAGAAGATAGCCGAGGCAGTGAAGAAAGTTAAAGTAGAAGTGGAATCATAGTGTGGGGAAGACGAAACGACTTATTTCTAAAAGATGGAAGAACTAGCCAGACATAATTCTTGTAGCAAACCTGATGAATGTTATAGAGAACATCCGTGAGAAAAAATGATAACAGCATTTTTACAGAACTTCTGCCTATAACCAATGCAAGACACTAATCCCTCAACAAGGTAAGTGGAGTCAATGACAGACTGGAGTAATATGCCAAGAAAAGGTTGTTAAACTTTTGGGACAAACTTGTAAGGAATGCAAAACTACATTAAAGAGATGGAACGCAATTGACTTTGGAAGAGGCAAAATTACTAGGAAGCCCTCTGAACGAAAACCTCTTGAAACACCTTTCTCTCTCTCTCTCTCTCTCTCTCATCTCTCTCTCTCTCTCTCTCTCATCAACAACCACCAAGGGGCCACGTACTTAAAACTTCGCAGAAATAAACACAAAACCTCCTATCGAGACCAATATTTCTCGCCGCTTGCGAGCTGTATGCAAAGCGCTCGCAAGAAAGAGAGAGAGAGAGAGAGAGAGAGAGAGAGAGAGAGAATCCGGCAATTTTTTTTTATGTGGCCTCTTCTTTATGCGACGCGTTTTCCGAGGCGTGTGTGCATCTGGTTGAGGAATGCGCGAGGCCCGAGAATTTGTAGTTTAGAAAAGGAATGTGATGAGAATTGTCTCGGTAAACGTGAATAATTTCGGTATATGTCACTTGTGGTTTTTCTTTTTTTTATGTATTTACGTAAACGCACCAAGGCCGACTGCCTGTGGCGGCTAAATGCGTTGAAGGCCTTAACTTATAATCTTATTATGAAGATAAGATGAAATTGTTGATTGAATAAAAAAGAGAGTAATATCGAACAGAAGTTTCCTCTGAGCAGTCGGAGTTTTGTGTACAGACCGGCCAACAAAGAATTGGCGTAGTTTCTTAATTCATTGTTCGTTATGGAAATATTGCCATATGCAGGTGCCAGAATATTTACTAACAATAAATAAAATTTCCTTTTAAAGGTGCTATACTTGAAATAAATGACATTAGAACTGAGTAGACTTATTCAACATATTAAGATGATTATTTTGCAAATTAAGGAAAATATATACCGATGGGTCCTACGTCCACGATTTCTAATTTTATTTTCAACTCTAGCTTCGTGACAGCGTTCCGAAGATTTTGAAGTTGGCTTTGCTGCCGCTCGAGTCTTGACTCAACATATCGTACTGCTTTAACATTCTTCGAAAACGATGTTTAGTTAAACTAATTTTGTCCTTTGATCAATAAAATAATTTGCATGACACGTTTAGTGAGCCTAAATTGGACTTCTGATTTTCCCACATGATAAGCCTAGGTCTATTTTCAGCAGCATACTCTCTCGGATACGTAATATTAATGAATATTTAAATCGACAATATATGTATATATATATATATATATATATATATATATATATATATATATATATATATATATATATATATATATATATATATATTAATCTGCTTTATTTGACTATTCCCGTTATTCTTGTTTTATTATTCCATGTTCGCCTTTCTTCTTATCCTTTTAATAATTGCTTAACATAATTCACTCAGACCTAGCTATTCAAAGTCAAAAAGCAATCATAAAAAAAAATCAAACGATATAATTCTTTCTTATTTTTTTATCGAATTCCTTGCATATCATCCTGTTTCATTTGGACACCTTGGAAAGCTGTGGGAGTCAAAACTGACGAATACATTAAGAAAGGCTTACTTTCCTTAAAGCTTTCTTAGGTTGATCTTTCTGTAGCTATTCATTTCTTTTAAATAGAAATTAATTCAAATTAGTTCACATGTATAATTACTAGACCTACTAACATAAGCATATTATAAGTAGCTGAAAGAATAAGAAATAGGAAAGGTGACGTTCTCGTTTAAGTCTATTTCATGTTTTTTTTTTCTCTCTCTCTCAAGAAAAACCTACTGTTTTAATCAAGGGTTGCTCTTTGGACGAGGCTACAGGTGTAACACGAGGGTATGCACATATTTTGTGGAATGAAAGATAAAGTTTCTTTGAACAGAAAATATTTTACAAATATGTATTTTAAGGCGTCCGTTGTCGGTGCGGGGAATTTTAAAATAACCGTTATCATTAGTGATGCTTTCACGAGGTGGAGTTCGTAGTGAGAAGTCGGATCTAGTCGCCTGAGATGTAGAAGAGAGCGGAGCGGAGGTGGCTTAAAGGAGTGATGGAAGTATTAGGCCGATGTTAATAAAGTATCTCCCAATAAAATGTATTCTTTAGGATTTGAAGAAAAAAAAATGCATGCATCATATCATTGAAACCGTTTCCTCCCTATCCGTGGTATTCACTGGCCACCACCGATAAAAAAAAAAAAAAAAAAAAAAAAAAAAATAAGCTAATGAATCTCTCATCCATCAAGATAAGTTGCCTTAATTCATTAGACAACTATCAAAGACTTCAAGTGTAGATTTAAAAATCTCTTCCTTTCCATCTAAAGTATTCATCAGACACCGTCATAAGCGTAGAGCTAGTTATGATCCCTGGTTCAGCAATGTCGTGACGAGGCACTAGAATTCAAAGTTCACAAAGAATGTTGTTCAACAACATTTTCACTACTGTATTGTCTTGCTCATGTGGTGCTTCGAGGTATTCCACCTTTAGGCCCATGTTCTAAACTTTGCAGTTCTTTAAACAATTTTATTCATCTATGTATGATTCTCTCCGGTTTATTAAGCTTTCCTGATATCTCTCCAACAGGAACTTGCACTGAATGCAGTGCAATAATTCTCTCCCTCATCGAAGGATGTTTCTTAGACCGATAAATGACACATTGACATTAGATACCCGTGCACTAATATCAAAAGCAATAGAGTGAGGTCGCCTGGTTCACATTGTTAAGATATCGTTTTTTTTCTTTTTGTTTTTAAATTTGATAGCATTTTGTGAGGTTCCAATGTTTTCTGTAAAATTTAACAAATGGAATAGTTCAACTACCTTCAACTTAATATTGAAATGATAATTTAAGGACTATGTTTATGCGATACTACTAGTGATAGGTGTCGCCTATCTATTTGGTAATGGATATCTATGGTTGTGATATGACGTTTTTTATCACTTCGTTTCGTTCACGTCAATTTTGCTATATGGAAAATAGTTTTACACAATAACATAACATAATGTTCTTAAGATATCAGTGACTGTTTTTAACGTCATTACACATGATTTCTTCCATCTTTGAAAAGAAAAATAGATAAATAAGGCATGAATCGTGCGTCAGGCAGGTGAACGAAAAATTATGAAACTCTGCCACGAGTTTTTTGGCCGACAGTACAACCAGTAGTGCTTCAGTTGTTCCCCAGATGAGGTAGAGGGAGGATGCATCGCATGTCCCCGCAAAGCGCTGCCAGATGCAAGATTCATGTCTAAATTTACCCGTAAATAAAATAGAAACTACTGGGGATAAACGATTGCAATTTGGTGTGTTTGATGATTGGAGGGTGGATGATCAAGGTACGAATTTACAGCCCTCTAGCCTCAATTGTTTTTAAGATTTGATGGCGGATGTACAGAGCTGGCACAATAGTTTCCTTTTACAAAAGACTAATTAAGCATTTGAGTCTAAGAAACTTCTTTTAAAACAAAAATCGTCAACTGATGATTCTTATTGATTCTGAAGTACCCAGAAAATATCCTTCCATATTTCCCTTTCTAGGACTTGGAATCCTAAAGCACTTCGGACTTATAATTCTAGTGTTCATGGTAAAGTCCTTCCTCGGTCCCACAGAATATGTTCCAGAAATCTATCTCTTCGATCTACCTTCCTATGAACACTGATTTTCAAGCAAGGCGCCGTGAAATACTTCCTTGCTTTGTTTTCTGGGAATACACAGTATGCTCTCTCTCTCTCTCTCTCTCTCTCTCTCTCTCTCTCTCTCTCTCTCAACAGTATGTTCTCGCCTCTCTTGCTGGAGAATTGAGTGGTCTCTCTCTCTCCTCTCTCTCTCTCTCTCTTCCTGAACGACGAATCTCATATGATTTCCTCTACCAGAATCCATGTCATTCCTTCTGTTGCTGTTAAACTCTAGTTTTAATTGTCGGTGGGGGGATATGGACCATTTTAAGGTCTTGATAAAATATTGTCGTTCTAGATTTAAATTCCGTTCACTCATTACTTTTTTTTTTCTTTGTAGGTAAACAACATATGGTTCTCTCACTTAGCTTTATGGAATGCTATTAAATATATATTTTTTTTATAACACTATGGTTTAATGTTAATAAAAAAATTTCATATATAAAATTCCTGATCATTTAGTGAAGAAACTCGTCAGCGTATCATAGTCAAACCACAGAATACAAAAAACCTCAGTGATATAACATCGTTGAATAATTTAGAGTTCCGAGATTAAGAAAATTAGTCCAGCTTATTACAGCTACAGTGGAATAGAGCACTAAAGAGAAATATTCTCAAGGAGGTAACCGGAAGTAAATCGTTTTTTATTATTATTAATAAATAAAATACATTATTTTAATTCTTACAATTTGTAATATAGTATATTCATCATAAAATATTTACATACATAAAACTTGTAATGAAAGTATTTTTGCCACATTGTACTTTATACTAATCATCAAAATATGTTTTTAAATTACAAATTCGTGAAAACTTTTTGAACAGAAGTTTTAAAACCTATTTTATTTACACTGAAAGCATTTGCCATTCTACTTTTTATGCGTTTAATGAATTGCGGGTCAGTACTTATAAAGCCTAAGTATCTTCCCATCCATATCCCAGCTATAAAATCTAGATTGAACTGAAATATGAGGAGCTTCTCCAAATACAGCAATATTTCCCAAATCTTTCTTTCCTGTTTCATCGCCATTTGAGGGAGAACTCAAATCTACTGGCAATAATCTTTAATCCAAGACAATTTTCCTGAATGACAATGGCAAGAATTTTAAAACCAAATCATAATTATGGATGCGTCGAAATTTTTACTTCATCAGGCTAACGATAATAGCCGGATAATTACCAATAACGAAGGCAATTACAAGGATATACAGGCATAGGCTCCTTAATTAAACAAAAAACCGCCGGCTGCTTCAGCCACGTTGGGCGAATTAGTGACCTCATTGCATTTAATTTGCATTTTTCGTCTCAAGGATTCGTCCTAGGAACTTAGAAAGGAAGGCTGGCCTGATTTTCCTAAGGAATCGGTTTATTTATCTCAAAGTAAACACCATGTTGACCAAGTTGTCCTTGTCTGGAAAAAAATTACAATATAATCAATGTTAGTTCTTTATGTGCTCCTAAAATCAAGAATGGCTCAGCTGTGATTGAAAATAAAATTGACTTTATTGAGTGTAGTTCCGGGAATTAAAAAAGAAAATACTGAAAGTGACGTCATGTATTCGTTTGGTCCATAAAACTGAATTTGGTTTACATACTACAGCTATTCATATGGTTATATGATTGGGAATAGCAGGTGACTGCACTAAACTAAATCTTAGGGAAAGGGGAACCGTATTTAAAGAATGGTTACCTCTGTCTAATTTAGATTGGAAAATGATTTGACGTTCTTTTGGGAAACAATTTCATAATTTACATGCAAATTCTATTTCAAATTTTAAGTGGGCTGTAAGTGCCAGGCCTTAGAGGCCTCTACACCATCTGAGTTGAATATCCAGCTGGATACAATTAAAACAAATCTTTTAGTCAGCATCCATAAAATATACAAAATATAATTTTTTTTATTAAGTTAACTAACCCTAGTTGGAATTATTTTGAAGATATGGAATGATGAATAAAAAAAAAAAAAATTCAACTAGAAGTTGTCTTGACATTTCTAACTATTAGCTGAGGGGGGCCCATTTATCAGTAAAAGGACAATTGCTTCCAAAGATCTCAGATCCACGTAGAACGGAAGCGATGCCATCAGATGAGATCATGAGGCAATCCTTAATCAGTTTGTCTCTGTAGGGGGGTAGCGCCGTTAGTGGACCTCGTGCGGTGCACTGTAGGTATTAATTAAGGCTTTTTGCAGTGTGCCTATGGGGTCTAGCTGCAACCACTTTCATTCTTATTACTGTACCTCCTTTCATATTATCTTTCTTCATCTTACTTTTCACCTTCTCCTAACACTTGGTTCATAGTGCAACTGCTTTGAGGTCTTCCTCCTGTTACACCTTTCAAACCTTTTACTGTCAATTTCCATTTCAGCGCTGAATGACCTCATAGGTTCCGGTGCTTGGCCTTTGACCTAAATTCTATATTCAACTCATATTCAACTCAACTTAACCAGTCTGTCTTTGTTCGCTTTCTACGAATGGTTAAACTAGACTTATTTTCTTGAATATTCATCTTTCCCGATCGTTTGGATGAATACAATTCGAATAATTGAAGACGAAAAGTAGTTCTAATAATTCGTGATCAAATTTGATAGAATGTAGCACGCGAAGGGAAAAAAGCTTTATTCTGCAACAGGAAGGAAGTACAACCCTGTTCCGGTATGAACAAGGTCTGTCTCTAGAGATACAACCCACAAATAAATATGATCTCGACGAAATCCCCATCAAATTACCCGAATCAGATCCTAGCTTCATCCAGGATTCATCAGATACAAACAAGGGGTTGTCTATCTGTTTTCCTGTGCTCAAAAGCGATAAAATACATTCCATTAAAGATGCCATCACGGGAAGCAATGAAGAAACCCCATTTATGACAAGGAAGGATGGCTAGCGACGAGACATGGACGCGAGCGAAGTGGATGGGATTCAAGTCGGGGAGCATTTTTTCCGAGACCTTTCCCTGAAAAAGAGCGGGACAACATCTCTTGAAAACTAACCATAGAAACTTTTTGGAAATAATCTCGTTAAGTTTCCCACTCCCTAAGTCAGCGAGGTGCCAATGACATAACCTAACCTAAACTACGGAATGGCAAAAAACTGGGACTGGTGCAGTACTAGAATACCTCTCAGGAATTTGCTATTGTGATAAAGGTTCTGAAGATAAGTATTGTGTTTACGATCACACGCACTTACACAGGGGCGGTCGTAGAATAGAACGGGGTACTGTTTACATACCCACAAATACATGGGACAGGATGTCACGGGCAGTCGCAGAGCGGGGTACATTTTATACCCACACACAAGTGGCCGTAGGAGGTAGGGGTTTAAGGGGTGGGGGTCACAAGACCAAGCATTATACCATAATATGTTAGCACTCTAATTCCTAACACACTGAAACGATCCATTAAAAGCAGACATTATTCCTAAATCACGTCATAAAGAAGCGATTTATCTATTTTTTATTTAATTTAATTTATTTTGATTTTTTTTTGAATGACGAGAATTCTTTGATAACGATAATGATAATGGGCCTTTTCTACTACCACAAATTGTAGAAATGACCACCACAGGAGGGATCTGAATGAATTCTATTCGAACATAATCTCCGCTATGCTTGCTTCGGGCAGGACTGCCTACAGATTTCGTCAAGGTAATTCTCGTAATACACCTGGATGGAATGACTTGGTTAAAGATCTGTATACATACTCACGAGAAATATTTTTACTGTGGAGGCAAAATGGTAGCTCCAGGGAAGGGCACACTGCATTGCTAATGAGACAGGCGAGAGCGCAGATCAAACTTGCTTTTTAGCACTGCAGGTTAAATGAAAAACAACTAAGAGCCGATGCAATGTCTAGAAACTTAGAATCTGGTGATTATCCTCGTCTTTGGAAAGATATCCAGTCCTTAAAACCCAAAATCGCAAGTATGTGGGGCGATCACTTCAACAATATCCTGAATTGCATAAATGATCAAGATTCCCGAAGGGATGTAGATAACCTCCTTACTGACAACATTCAGTTTCATTTTGCAGACCGTATTACGCCAGGTAACATCAGCGATGCCATAAACAGCCTACCTAATAATAAATCGCCCGGCTGTGATGGACTTCCTGCAGAGGCCTTCAAATTCTGCCATCCGATAATTTACATTTTGCTAGCTGCCCTATTCAATGCGTGCATAATTCACCGGTTTCTTCCAGACTCCCTACTCTTAGTTCACTTGATACCATTAATCAAAATCAAGCTAAAGGATGCAGCTGACCCGGGCAACTACCGGCCGATTGCAATTACAACGATCGCATCGAAGATACTTCAGTCTGTTCTTCTAGTGAGACTTCTCCCTTTTGTACACACCACTGACAACCAGTTCTGGTTTAAAGCAAACCACTCAACCGACACCTGCATCTACATACTAAAAGAATTGCTGAACTACTACCTATCATCAGCCTCTCCTGTTTTCCTTTGTTTTGTAGATGTGAGAAAAGCATTTGACAGAGTAAACTACCTGAAGCTCTTCCTGAAGCTGCATAAAAGGGGCACACCCCTGTATCTAATTGGCATTTTACATTGCTGGCTCTCCACACAGCAATTCTGTGTCAAATGGGGTAACGTATTATCTTACACCTTCGGCTCCCTAAACGGGGTTAGGCAAGGGGGCATTCTCTCTCCATACCTGTTTAATACGTACACAGATGCCTTGAATGTCAAACTGAACTCACTCCCAATCGGATGCACTGTCAATGAAACAACTATAAACAACCTCTGTTACGCCGACGATATGGTTCTGATTTCCCCATCAGTGCAAGGTCTCCAACGACTCATCGACACTTGCCACCAATATGCAGAGGAATTTGATATAATCTACAACGAAGCCAAGACCCAGTGCATGTCGCTGCTCCCGAGATCGCTTAAGCATATTGCAGAACCTCAAATTTTCCTCGGAAACCATCGGCTGGAATTTGTGCACGAATATCCGTATTTGGGTCACATTATCACAGACGACCTAAAAGATACGGCAGACATTGAACAGAGGGCGTCGTAAACTATGTGCAGCTGGGCAACATGATTGCAAGGAGTTTGCCTTCTGTCACCGAGACGTGAACCTGCTGCTCTTCCGCTCGTACTGCTACAGTATCTATGGGTGTTCCCTCTGGACGACTATACCCGAGAGACCATGAGGACGCATCACTGTTGTGAACAATGACATTCTGAGACGCCTCACAAACACTCCCCGCTACCACTCCGCCACACGAATGTTCATAGAAAACCACCTTGACAATTTAAAAATCATTGTTAGGCGAACAATGTCCAGTCTGGTAACACGAGTGAGAAAACAGCAGCAAACTCGCTCATACAAAGCATCCTAAGGAGTGAAGCAAGAAGAAGATCTAAATTGTGGGAAAGATGGGAAAATGAGGCCTTTGTCCCCTAAAGGACTTAATCTTTGTATTGGCAAGATGTCATCTGCAGTTTTTGTCATTATTACATTTATTACTATTTTAATTTTTCATTATTACTGTGATTACTATCAAGTTAAAGTTTTTTTTTTTTACATTCAATTTATGTATTTAGCCCTCTGGACCTGACTACTGTAACCATCTAAGGTCTCTAGTTGAAATTTAAGTTATAAAATATGTGCACTAACTGTTATTACTCTCAATGCATATTTTTTTTCTAGCTTTTATGCTACCTCCGCTATTTTGTGGATAAGTGCCGATTATTCATTTTCGTTTTCAATTTTATCATGTCTTATGTATCTAGATTGTGTATGTTACTGTCTGTATTTGAATATCAATGTATATGGCACCAAGCTGAAATAAAGCATATTATTATCATTATATTATTATTATTATAACCACCTGAATTCGATAGGAACATTTGCCAAAAATCTGAGGGATTGAAAAGAAAATGAGGTACGATATCTCGAGCTAGAAAATAATGAAAGCAAAAAGCGACGCCTCCATATTATCTTCTCGGGATTTTTTGTCTAAAAAAATTCTATTTATCTAAATTCTCACTCAACATGAAATGTAGAATTATAAGCAAGGCGAACAAAGTCAGCATTCCTACGAGGAATGTAATATACAAAATATATTTTGGTAGATGCAGAAAGCTCATTTTTGAAATAGTAGATATTATCTCTTCATTATCGACTATATTATCGATTACATAATTATATATTCAATATATAATGTATTTTTCTCACTAATCTTGGAGGGTGAATTATACAATCGATTATGCATAGATAGTAATTATTCTTTTGTTTTAAACTTTACTTTCAGCAACTACGGAAATGGACTTTGTATATTACATTCCTATTATTACGGAAATAATTATATGAAATACAAATGACCTCGTTCGCCTGACTTTTTTGCGATATAAAAAATAATTCTATTCTTCTATTTGATTCCAGGGTAAACAGCAAAGCTTTGAATCAAAGAATGAATAGATCACAACACCTTTCATTTTCTACCTACAAACCTACAACCCTTTCAGATCTCGTTCCTAATCCATCATTCTAACTATTGCCAGCCTTTCGACATCTATCAGTGTTCGTATTATCTCGAGAGTGTTGCCACAGTCCTTTCTTCGATCAGCAAACTTTCTCTCTGATTCCATTTTCGTAACAATTTATGAATAATTTGCACTCTATTTTTTTTTTTATTTTTTTTTATGAACTACGAAAATACTTTTGTCCGATAAAGGATGTACCATCTTCCAGTTTTGTCATAGATTGTGGAAATATTCCTCATGTCAATTGATGTAAAAAAAAAAAAAAAAAAAAAAATGTGATTTTCTTAGAGAGAGAGAGAGAGAGAGAGAGAGAGAGAGAGAGAGAGTAGAGTGGACCGGGTGGGGGATGGGGGGGACGTGGCTCGGTGGGAGTTATTCTTGGGTAGCTCTTAGAACGAACCATTTTACTTATTTCTGCTTTTATGTTTAGACTTTGAAATTGCATTTGCCTTGCGAGATAAGGAATCGCTCTCTCTCTCTCTCTCTCTCTCTCTCTCTCTCTCTCTCTCTCATTAACCCTTACCTAATTTAATTATTGAGAACTTAAAGTACAGAATTCCTAATTTCAGTTATTTTTTTATAACCTCTCACGTGAACTAATGGTCAATTAGCTTACTTTATGGGTGTGCTCTGCATTTACTCTATAAGAATATTATTATATATAGTAATATTTCTTATACTTAGTAATATCATTTTTAATAATAAGTCATATGATTTTAAATTCTATAGCAAATTTAGCAGGAAAAGCAGTAGAAATGAAATTTAATTCAGTATTCATGCAGTTAAATAAAACTATAAATAATATAGTAACTGCTGGGAATAACAAAAAAAAAAAACAAAATTTAATGAAGGATTTGTGGGGTTATAAAAATTAAAAGAAGAGACAAACAAGAAAATATTATGGAAGTAACTGAAATCAATTTCAAATTACAAGTCTACCAGAGGAAACATTGAAAGCATAACAGAACAAAAAATCATCCTTGTATAAGTACCTAAAACAATCTTGCAGTATGGCCATATCTCTTGTGTTGAAATGGGGTGGACACGGTTGGGCAAATTTGGGGTATCGTCGTACGAAGCATAGAGCAGGACGGGACAATAAAAGAGCTAAAGTTCGGTGCCGTCCAGTGTAGTAGAGAATTAAAAAACGCCTCCCAATGACATTCTAGTGGGCTCGCATCACACTACGAAATGGAATTCGTCAGGAACTGCAAGATATAGCTTGCAATTTGATCAAATTTGCATGAGAATGTCCCTGAATCATTGGGAATTTCGTAACTGTAATGATGCAGAAATATCGTATCGTAGATTAAAATGGATAACTTCGTATGTCAATATGAAAATCGGTCGCCTGCCAATTGCAAACTGTAAGTTGTAATTTTACAATCTTGGAGCTTTAAGGTGTGGGTTATTAAGAATTTCGTTTCTGCAATATTCTGACGCGAATAAACAATAATAAAGACATATTTTACATTAGATTAAAAGAAAAGTTTCCCGAATATCACACTTATCCCCTTAAAATGGTATCGATACGTCGATGATATCTTAGTAGTCTTACCTGGTGGTATCGATGTAAATGATTTACTGTCTAAATTGAATAATTTAGTGCCATCCATAAAATTCACTGTTGAAATGGAAAATGACAATGTCATCCCTTTCCTAGATGTATTAATACATAGAGAATCTTTCCAATGCAAATTCAGTATTTATAGAAAACCCACAAATAATTTAACATATGTACATTTTATTCTGGCCACCATCTTAATATTAAAATTTCAATTTTTTCTTCTATGTTCCTATGCGCTTTGCGTATCACAATATCTGGACCAAGAAATAGAATACATAAAAAAGATAGGAAACGATCTCTGCTACCCACCTCATTTAATTGATTTATGTTATCAAAAAGCTCACAAAAAGTTTTATAATGTTGCTATTAATGAA
>NC_061098.1:37409579-37419579 GCF_015104395.2 Macrobrachium nipponense | reverse complement strand
AAGAGACGATTTTTGCATTATAGGGCAAACACCAAACCCCCAAGAATTACCATTTTAGAGGTCATTACTCATTAAGCAGCTGGTTCCCCAGTTGAATACCCAAACCTCCTCCATCCAACTGTACCTTAGTTAACGTGTCTCCTTTTTTGTTGTCTCCTATCATTCAGTCTTTCTCTCTCTTAACTTAAGGTTGGTTGGCGGTTCCAGCTTTTTAAATAATAATTTTCTGTAATTGTATATTTTAGTAAATTTTAGTCTTTTTACATTTTTTTTGTTTTTATTTTTTAGTAAATTTAAAGATTGTTTTTTATAATATTATTATTTTAATTAATGACAGATTCCCAGAAGATGTAATAAAGTTATTACGAAACGTTGGAATAAAAAACTATGTAGATTGGCCTGTTTCCTTCAGTCAACACCTGATTTGATATATATAAATTATATATATATTATATATATATAGATATATATATATATATATATATATATATACATATATATATATATATATATATATATATATATATATATATATATATATATATATATATATATATACATATATATATTATATATATATTATATATATTTATTATATATATATATATATATATATACATGTATATATATATATATATTATATATATATATATATATATTCTATATATATATATATAAAATAGATATATATATATAGATATAAATAGATATATATACTATAGATATATATATATTATATATATATATCATATATATATATATATATATATATATGTGTATATATATATATATATATATATATATATATATATATATATATATATATATATCTATATATATATATGGTATATGATATGTATATGTATATGTCATATGTATATGTATATGTAATATATATATATATAATATATTATATATATATATATATCTATGTGTATATATATACATATATCTATTTATATATATATATATATATATATATATATATATATATATATATATATATATATAATAATAATAATAATAATAATAAAAGGAGCCCATAAAACACCAAAATATAGAGAGAAAAATTAATATATTTCAGACTGCTGTCTCCCTCTACAGGTAGATGAATGAGAAAAGTTAGAGAAAAGTTGGTATTTATACCAAGAGGTCCATCCACAGGTCACTCCCGCTGATAATATTCCTTTAATATTCTTAAGCGTTGGTTGAATGAAAACCTTGTCGATGTAACTTTTTTCATTCATCTACATGAAGAGGGGAAGGGAGAGGGAGAGACAGCAGTCTCTGAAGTATAGCATTTTTCTCTCTATATTTTGGTGGTTTTATGGGCTCCTTTTATTAGATGGAATTATGTTGTAACAGAACATTTATATATATATATATATATATATATATATATATATATATATATATATTATATATATATATATATATATATATATCTACATAGGATTACCTACATATGTAAAACATGCTAATTCTAAAACTGAAGTAAAACCTACATTCTGTTCATACAAATGACTTCTAATCATTGTACTAGGTTACAGTAGCACTCTGATATATATATATATATATATATATATATATATATATATATATATATATATATATATATATATATATATATATATACATGTATATGTAAATATATATCGGAGCTATGATTATGCTAGAATAATTATCCAGGCCTATATATTTGCTTAATTCCCGTTAGTTATCAAAGGAGGTCCCGTTAAAGCTATTAATATTTCAATGATAATTTGTTTAATATTCATTTATATCTGATGAGCAATATTTTTTTTTTTTTTCTGTGATCCCCTTTAAACACTCTTGATTCTTGTTTGCGTGTTTTTGCATGGGCGTGTTTGTTATTATTATTATTATTATTATTATTATTATTATTATTATTATTAATTATTACTTACTAGCAAACTTACGATGGGGGATAAAATACGGGTGCAGAAGTGAAAAATTTATATGTACTATTTGTTCAGCAATATTAAAATAAGGGCGATTACACGAATAGTCTCTCTCTCTCTCTCTCTCTCTCTCTCTCGTAATGTAATTCAAGGGACAATCACTGAACACAGAGAAATTCTTATTCATTGTTGGTTTCCCCTATTTTAATGATATTCTCTCTCAATCTACTCTCTCTCTCTCTCTCTCTCTCTCTCTCTCATCTCTCGCTCTCTCTCTCTCTCTTTCAGAGAGTAAGTGAAGGGACGATCAATGAACGTAAAAAAGTTCGTTTTCATTATTGTTTACCCTCTTTTGATGATTCTCTCTCTCTCTCTCTCTCTCTCTCTCTCTCAATGTAAGTCAAGTAACGAAGACGGTGATGGGATTATCGGATTACTTAGCTCTCAAATCACAAATTATCTCCTCTCTCTTTCTCTCTCTCATTTTTCGATAGCAAGATAAAATTATAAAAGTGTAGTGCATTAATGTCGTTAAATGGCTCTCTCTCTCTCTCTCTCTCTCTCTCTCTCTCTCTCTCTCTCTCTCTCTCTTGTCGGTGACTTTCATTTAACGGAACAGGGATCTTGATTGGTTCGTTTCTTTGTCAATTACTTTGCACGGTTATACGAATAATAAAGTATCTTGCTTTTCATTATGTTACCTCAAAGACGCAACTTGTATGTCAGTGCGTAATGGCTACTGATAAATGCTCTTATGATCCTGTGTCTTCCAAAAAAAGAGTAGGAAGTAGGAACTTGTCAGTTTCCTTTTTATTATGTCCATTGGCAGGATCGAAATTCCTAAGCAACATTACCGTTCAGTACTTCTTCAACGTTATTTTGTGCACTGGCAGTCCAGATGGATTTAAGTTATTAAAAATATCTTGCGGATATTGATGATAATTTTCATTTTCTATTGTGTCCGAGCTGAAATATTTGCGACTTTCTCCGGGGAAGTTGTACAGAAATTATGTATGAAAAATCGTAAAGTAACTAAGTCAACGGGAATAACCAGCCTCGTTTCACGGCCAGAAACAGCTCCGTTTCAGGGAAACCCTTCTTACCCCCACCCCCTACAAAGGAGGGGGTTAGGTTGGATGAAACCCCTTACAAACCATCTTAGGGGTCCCCACCATAACACTGCCAAGTTTCATGCCCATCTGACCAGCCGTTTAGGCCATGATAGAATGACAGACAGACAGACAGACAGACAGACATTACGCCCATTATAGTATGATTATTATCACTAGCAATTCACCAATCCTTACTAAAAGCATATTCATCTGCTGCTTCATATAAGTGACTTGCTAGTGTCTTTTAACTATTATGTGAGATAAATTCATAAATTAACTAAATCTACGGATATAACCAGCCCTGTTTCACTAGCAGAACCAGCTTCGTTTCAGGGAATCCTTCTCACCCCCACCCCCTTCGGAGGAAAGGGGCGGTAGGATGAAACCCCCATTATAAACCATCTTAGGGGTCCCCTTTATAACCCGGCCAAGTTTCATGCCCATCGGACCAGCCGTTTGGTCGTGATTGAATGACAGACGGACTGACAGACATAATATACTGGATAAATATGCCTCGCTGTGGAACTTCTCAGTTCCAGAGGTCCTTTATTCCTCACACCGTTGGACTGTGGAAGAGCCTCCCTGAGGATGTTGTGCAGTTGGAACTTCGGAAGATCGAGTGAAGATACAGTGCATTACTACTCTAATATTATTCCCCCTTGCATTTTAATTCATTTCCATCTATTTATTATTTGATTACTTTATTCTTTGTCTTTTTTAATAAGTGGGATATCGTCTTTCTGTGTATCCCTTTCCCTCTTTCTTATTACTAATGAAAACTATTCTTTGGAAGCTTGAATTGGTTTTATCTTCTGAATAATAATTAAATATTGATAGTTAAAATTAACGGTTTCATAAACTAACAAAAACTAAAAGAAAGGTATCCCTATACAAACACCGAATCTCTCTCGATACACTGGGAAGTATACATGACTGGGAAGTATACAGTCGACACCGTAGATGTCTGGCTGACAGACTGACGAAGTTATATCACTACTGAATGCTCCAGGACATTATGGAGATATTAATGCACGAGGTTTTCTCATGGGGAAAAGTGCATAAATTTTATAGAAAAATATTATGATTTTTTCTTTCGATCTCTGCCATCCTATTTGACTGGGCGGTATTTATGGTGTGGGGTTCTGAGTTGCATCCTGCCTCCTTAGGAGTCCATCACTTTTATCACTATGTGCGCTGTTTCTAGGAGCACACTCTTCTGCATGAGTTCTGGAGCTACTTCAGCCTCTAGATTTTCCAGGTTCCTTTTCAGGGATCTTGAGATTATGCCTAGTGTTTCAATGATTATGGGTACAATTTCCAGTGGCATATCTCATATCCTTCTTATTTCTATTTTCAGGTCTTGATACTTATCAATCTTTTTTCTCTTTCTCTTCTACTCTGGTGTCCCATGGCATTGCGGCATCAATGAGTGATACTTTCTTCTTGATTTTGTCAATCAACGTTACGTCTGGTCTAATGACACGTATCACCGTATCTATTCTGATACCATAGTCCCAGAGGATCTTTGCCTGATCGTTTTCTATCACTTCCTCTGGTTGGTGCTAGTACCAGTTATTATTATTATTATTATTATTATTATTATTATTATTATTATTATTATTATTATTATTATTATTATTATTATTATTATTATTATTATTATTATTATTCATATGGAACAGAGCCACCACAAGGGTCAATGACTTGGAATTCTAGTTTCCAAAGGAGATTATGGTGTCCAGCCGAAAGAAGTAAGAGGGTATAATAAAAAATACAGGAAGAGGAGATAGTATATAATAAAAAACAGACAAATTAGCAAATTAAACAAATCAATAAATTCTTGCATAAAAGAAATAATAAGTAAATTATTAAGAAGCCTTTTCCCCAAAAAGCTGCATTCGAGGAGCAAGAACCTCAATACGGATCTACTGTCATTGACAATTGCTCGATCTTCAGCGTTTGTCAACAGTATGTAAGTTTGACTTATGGTAATTTTACTTTCATTGTTGTTAATAATACTGCCGTTACTGCCACTGTAAATAATAATAATAATAATAATAATAATAATAATAATAAATAATAATAATAATAATAATAATAATAATAACCAGTGCAAAAAGAGCATAATTCAGTGGCAAAAGCCTCCACTGGAGCCTGTGCAAGAAACGCCAGCTATCTTGCAGTAATAAGTGGTACGAACACCTACCGGAAGGAGTGATAGAAAACGATCAGGCAAAGATCTTCTGGGACTGTGGTATTAGAACAGATAGTGCAATACTGCAAATACACCAGACGTGACGTTGATTGAAAAAATCAAGAAGAAAGTATCACTCATTGATGACGCAATACCATAGGACACAAGAACTGAAGAGAAAGAAAGGGAAGAATGAATAAGTATCAAGACCTGAAAATAAAAAATAAGAATGATAGGGATATGCCAGTGGAAATTGCACCCATAATTATAGGGACACTAGGCACGATCCCAAGATCCCTGAAAAGGAACCTGGAAAACCTAGAGGCTGAAGTAGCTCCAGAAGTCATGCAGAAGAGCGTGCTCCTAGAAACAGCGCACACTATAAAGTCGAATTGGAAGACTCTGTTAGAAAAAAAATAATGAATCACCTTTAAACACTGAAAATTATCTAAATGGGAAATCTAATACTTTGATTTTTAATTAACTTTTCATGGAATTTTCTATGCGTATATTTGACCTTCTCAGGTAATCATAGCTAATTAATAAGATATACATAAAAGCGCAGTAATATTCATTTTGATAACCTTGAAAATATTTAGAGACTCGTATGCCAAGATTACAATACCCATATGCTTAAATCCGAATTTGAACATTTCTCTACTGGTCTAAATCCCCTGAACGGTAACGTAAGGTTAAAATCTCGCATTTTCAAACCTCGTACGGTTCTCCCAGAAACATGTTGCGATTTAAACCCTAGACTCTCCTAATGAGGCTGATTAGCGTTGGTGTTTAATTACGCGTGAATGATATTGAGTTGATTGGTCGTCTCCTTCTCCCGCCCCCACGTTATGAGTGTGGAGGAGGTGGAGGGAAAGAGAAGAGGAAGACGAAGGCCAAAGTTCAGATGAAAGGATGAAATAGCAAATGATGACATGCGGGAGAAAGGTTCAGAAAGTCATGTTGCAATGGAACCAGGAAGGTGGAGAAGGTTTATAGGATATAGTGACCCCATTCAGAAATATTCAGAAATGGGCAAAACTGAAGAAGAAGAAGAAGAAGAAGAAGAAGAAGAAGAAGAAGAAGAAGAAGAAGAGATTAAGCTGATTTTGTTTAATGATGAAATCCAGATCTTAGGGGAAACATTGCGTAATATCCCGTTAGATAGAGTCTTGTACGGAAGTTCAATGTCAAATAATATTCGCTTTGAAATTATGTGAATGATGTTTTTAATTGAGAGATAATTGAATACGAGTTTGAGTTTGGGTTTTGCAAATGACAGCTTTGAGGTCAGACAATTTGCGCTGATTTTAGGCCATTACGAATTATTTTAGAAGCTGGAAATAAGATGCATTTGCCATATTTGTATGTGTGTATGTATGTATGTATGTATGTTCATTCGTTTATCTTATTTAATCCTTTCAACGTCTTCGCTCAGTACTTTTAATGACTATACAGAATACAAATCAGAAATGTTTAAATAAATTCAAAATCAGTTCCAGAATAATCGCAAGACCTTCAGTGTAAAAAAAAAAATAAATAAATAAATTTTCAACATACGAAACCCTGCCTTTGACGCCGCGTTACCTTTGCACGTTCCAATCAACGTCTGGAGATTATCAAGCAGAAAAAGGCTTTCGTGGAGAGAGATGAAAGAGAGAGAGACAGGGAAGGTGGGGGGGGGGGGGGGGGGGGGGGGGGGGGGGGATGGGATGGGAGCGCTAATGATTCCCCTAAAGGTCTGTATTTTTGCATGCCCCCAGATCTGTCTAATGAGATGTTCCCGCTTCCTTATTCCGTCCTTTGAAGAGTTCGAGTAAACTACTGCGGCTCCGATGGGCGTGAAATCTCTTCTTTCTTTCTTGAGATGGAAAGATACCCCCGACATTATCTCCATTTTTATGCTTTTTTTTGTTTTTTCTTTTTGAGGTTTGGATGTGTTGTTTTTGTTAGCATGATTTGTGAAAGAGTAATTTAAATTCGTAAGGTTTTTGTATACGTTCAAAACAAATAGTGTCATACAGTTGTCCGTTATAATCCGTATAGAAGCAGGGTATAACACACAAACATTGTATATATATATATATATATATATTATATATATATATATATATATATATATTATATATATATATATATATATATATATATATATATATATATATATATATATATGTAACATGGGGGAGATTCTTCCCCCCGTTATTCGTAAGGTAAGCGTGGACACGAAACGGAAGGCAGACCCCATTACTCATAACCTTTCTCTCTCTCTCTCTCTCTCTCTCTCTCTCCACCTCTTTCTCTCCATTCTAACAGGTAATGAAAATGAGAGAGTTGCATCATAACATTAACGTTTATTAACAAGAATAAATAAATCAGTTAACCAAGTAATCCAGTCTTACAGACTAACTCAAGCAGTACAATGTCTAGTCACCAAAACAAGTCTACACCCCTCCTGGGAATTCTTTGTCCCTCTGCATTCCACAAGTACCAGAATCGTCTCTGTTCAAAGATACAGAACACATCCCGGTAAGTACACACAAGTTCAAAGACAAAGTTAATAAAATGGAACATCTTACAAGATATCAAACAAGCCATCCCTTTGGCTAAAACACTTGAACACTTACCCAGACAACCGGACACTTAAACACTTAATAAAAAACTCCCCCCGGCAAATGCCACGGCATCTTGCCTGTGACTTGAAGCCCTCTATCAAAATCCCTTCCATAGGCTTGGGTATGAACCTATTAAAGGGAAGAGGCACGCACGCTCATACGAACACACAGTTCGCTAGCGCCTCGCGGTACTAGCTGCATCCAGTTTCACAAAGGCACTTTGAGAAGAGTTCATAAAACTGTCGTACATTGACTTGTCGAACTAATCACTTTTATCTCACGCCACCCCTATAAACTCATTGATCAGCTACTCTCAAGTCGTCACTCCTGCACTGTTCTCCACATTCCATAGGTCACTGAGAACGCATGGATAATATATTATTAATCAAAAACCCTAGGCCTTACAGATAGCTCGGCCTCGCACAAATGCTAGCTCCCTCCTAGCAAAATTGCTTATAACACAAAACACTGGCCGGCTTAAAACAAAATATAAGTAAAACTGCACGTCTCTGGCATTATAAAATAAAGTCTTATCACGCTTTATCTCCCAATAACACAAGACGCATTTTCTCTCATATTTTCTGCATTAGGATTCTTGAATATCCCTCTTCGCTTGTCTGCAAGTAGCTGAACAGACAGCAACAGGCTATAGCAGGCTGTAGCAACTGTAGGAAGACGGAATGCCTCCCTCATCGTAGAAGACTTCTCACGGCTTCTGTAAATCCCAAAAAACACGCTGTAGAATTCTCGCGATCACCCACGTGGAAATTCTCGTAATCACCCTGGGCAACATGGCAGCAACCTCTCTGCACGCGGCTGGTGGACGTCTTGCTGGTGTCGGGGAACGACTTTTTTGGTGTTAGTATGTCAGTCAAGTCACTGGTCAATCTAGAAAATTAACCCAGACATACTACTTCTATCAAACAATGATCTCAAAAATGTCAGAAATACTAACTGAACGTCTCCTAATCAACTTCCCGCCCTTAATATGACTACTAAAATGATAAGTCATTATCACAACTCTCTAAGAAAAAAAAACATCAAGTTCTCCAACTCAATTCTCCAAACTCACACATCAGCACACACATAACTCAGAAATCACAGCAACTCCACGGAATTCTGCACTCACATGTGCTCCCAAGAAAAAAAAGAAAAAATCGTAATGGGCCCAAGGAAAAAAAGAATCTCGTAACACACCCAGACCCAAAGAATGTTCTCTCAAGTTCTGATATTTAAACAACCCACAAAATCAGTAAAAATCTCCAACTTTTACAGCACAAAAAAACCCCTTTACATGCTCAATAAAACTAAAATCAACAATGAGACTTAATAAAGTCAAACTCCCATTACTTAAGCAGCAACCCCAGCAAAATCAATATCTCCCGGTAAAACATTCAAATCTCCCGTCCAAAAAAGAAATGTTACTTAAGCTGCAATCCCCCAAATTATATCTCAATCAAGGAAAAAGGAAGAAAATAATTAAAAAAAAGGATAATCACAAGTAGATTTCCCCAATCACAAAATACATAATACATGTATAATATTCCATAAACTCCCGCTTTTTCCCAAGAAATGCTCCATGTAAGTTATGGAATTTGCCAGAAAGCAAACTCCTCACATGTGCTTTCGTGAAATGCTATTGTCAACATTTCCAGAAATTGCAAAATTCTGATCCATCATCATCAGAGGAAAAAAGTCAGCACACGGCTCATCACATCACCTGTCAGCAGAAAAATCGCCTGCAGACGCATGCTCAAACCACAGCGCAAAATTGTCTAGTCAGACACATAAGTTTGGAAACTCATGATTCTCAAAAAACGTCTAACAGACACATTTCACAGAATTAACTCCAGGATATGGACTAATGTGTTCAAAATTGTCTCGAAGACTTATTCTCTCACATGACTTTTCCTCAAATTATATTTCTCCAAAAATAACACACTTGTGAACATAAAAATGCACACATCTCCAAATAACTCGTAATGCAGTAATGACACTAGCCTCTAAATAGACACGAAACCAAAAAAGAGAACCACAGAAATCTCCTCTTGACTCAAAAAAAACTCCATAACCACAAAAAAAAAGGGTCACCCGCCAAAGATTAATTCCAACTCCATATATAATTATGAGACACCATATTAATAATAACACCACTCCAGT
>NC_061098.1:37402079-37404579 GCF_015104395.2 Macrobrachium nipponense | reverse complement strand
TATATATGTATATATGTGTGTGTGTGTGGTCAAACAAGGAACCTTGTTTTTCGTTGAATACTTGAAGCTCAGGACTGACAAAAACAATCCCTTTGTACCAACAGAAGCAGGAAAAGACAGACGTAGAGAATCTTAAGCAAAATAATAGCGACTCATGCCCCACACAAAACAATGTTACAACAAGAGAAGGAAAGGATGAGATTGTCACAAAGGCCATTATTTAATAGACTTGGTCCTCGGGTGTTAAACCTGATTGTGAGAGAATTATCTTTTGGGTTTACTTAACCTTTGCCTCCAGTTGGCCTGCAGCTGTGGCAAACGGCAATTAAAGATATTGCTGTATGCTGGTACTGAATATAGGCTGTTATTCTGGGAGCCATTCTCTCTCTCTCTCTCTCTCTCTCTCTCTCTCTCTCTCTCTCTCTCTCTCTCTCTTTACGATAACGTAGGAAATCATGTTCATTTTAGATGTATGGAATTATCTCTTCGAAAACTTTTACTTCAAGATCATTATTTCCCCCAAGTTGTTTTTCAGATCTTTTGTAGAAAGGATTTGGTGCTTATCTCCGCGCGTGTCTTTGTATGTGTAGTTCATATTGCATTTGGAAGAATACATGTCTCATCTGTTGTTGAAGGTTTACGTTTAGAATTCATTGTATAATTCATATTTTTATGTCTATCATTTGATTTTTATTTTCAATGTGCCCCATTTTAATATAGGTGTTCATATGTGGTTCGAATGCTTCTGTTTTTGTAACTTCAGATTATTATATATAAAAATCTCTATTGCTAATACAGCTGTAAGTTTACCCTATATTAACAAAGGATAAAAGAACCGTGTCTTCCCAACGTCTTCAGACACTGGCGTTGATATATGACTTCTTATATCTCGGAAGAGGCAGCGAGCACGTTTGTTTTGAAAGTCATTCTGCTGTCTTCTGCTTTCCACTTCAGTCAAACGCTTGCAGTTGCTAAGACTCAACTCTTGACAAGGACGCATCAGGTGAGGTACTATGACCTCAGTCCCGCAGCTCTAAGGAAGTGGATCTACTACTGGAGTGCTGGAATAATGGATTGTTTAGTATATAGCGAGTGCAGTTTTCCATAGATCTGGACTGAATGTGCTGGCCAAAGGTAGAGGTCCTCCTTCCACTTCTTTGCAGCTGGAATTGTGAAAACAAAGAAGGATTACACTACTCTCTGGAATGATGGATAGGATATAAACAGAAGGGGTAGTTTTTGCAGTTAGGTACCCCGTATCTTTGTCAGGGAGAATTCACTACTTAGGTTGGTGCACCCTGTAAGACGTGAATTATTTATGTCTATGCAACTCATACATATAGTGTGTGTCATTCATATATATATATATATATATATATATATATATATATATATATATATATATATATATATATATATATATATATATATATATACAACGTGTGTGTGTTTCTGAGTCATATCTGTGCGCATGCGTAGAATTCTTGGGGGTTCATTATCTTTATGATACTCACAGTCTTTTGTTTTTATGTTTTTGCGGTCATCCCCGACGGCCTTATACTAAACACGCTTCCTGCAAGGTGGATACATACCGAGATAAAACCCTTGGGGTCACTATCTAGGGAAGATCCTAAATCTTCTCCTGTTTAGGCGCAGGTGTCATCCCTGGGTGCAGGAGTTGTACAATGAAAGACGTAGGATCCGTCGCTCGTGATTCACTTGTCCCTGACCTTCCGCCTTTTGCCCCGAATAAGGCTGCGCTGTGAGTTGAAGCCGAAGGATCTCTATCTCGCCCCTCTGGGAAACATTAATCGTCGTCTCGCCGCGATTGATCGAACCGAACAGGCAATTTTAGACCTTAACTCATGGAGCGTAAACCAAATGTGCGATAAGATATAGGTGTTGGATTGCCATTTTGAAAAGCGGAAATTTCCAGTTTCAAAAAAGGAACGAGTGCTCAAGTGCGAACACAGGTTGCACTAGGGCAAAGCCAATAGAGTACAGGTCAGTCGGAGAGAGACAATTTAGTGGGCCACATCTCCAGAAGGACCCTAAGTACTAAGTTGTGGTTGTCGGTCTGGACGTATACTTAAAAGGGTCAGGTGGAATGTTGTGTCGGCGCCGGGTGAATTGTGGCTCACTCTGGAAGGTGAGTCACAGATAATCTCTTCTCCGACTGACCTATACTCTATTGGCCTTGCACTAGGGTAAACGACCGAATGGTGACGTAGCGGCCACCTCTCCCGGAATGCGGCCACCTTCCCGAAAAAGTACGTACTTGAACTCGCTGCTATGAGCGCCAGTCAAGAGTTGTGGCCCATCCAGGCATCACACCGAGACCTCTACGCTCCTCTCAAATGAAGTGTTTTCTCCTAAATTACGAAATGATGGATGTCATAATTCAAGCGCTTTTTTTGGGTTTTTTGGGGAGTGGCCGCCTTCTGAGAGAGGCGGCCGCTATGTCGCCGCTCGGTCGTTGACCATATAAACGACCTTGATT
>NC_061098.1:37397079-37399579 GCF_015104395.2 Macrobrachium nipponense | reverse complement strand
TTTGTGAGATGAGATAAGGTTATTTGATTTTAGTAAGTAATGACCTTAGGTTGCCTATCATTACTACAAAGTCACTGGATTTTATTTCCGGAACTCGTTTAAATATACAGTGCTCGCGAGTATGTGGCGCTTCTGATTGTATATTATGAGGTTTGCTTACTGCTCTTTTAGCCTAAGTACCCGTTTCCATGGCAACGGTTCGATAGTTTCATCATAAAATCATCGCAAGTTCTTTTAGGTGACGACTGATGCTATCTATGCCTCAGGAGCTGACATGGCTTCAGGTATGCAACTCCGTAATAACCTCAATTAAGTATTAACTGCATCTAAAAGGAAGCAAATGGCATTTCACTGTTAAAAAGAGTGTTTCTTACTGAGAGATGTCCAGAGGAATCGTTAAACTTATACAAATCTCCATTAATCAGTTAGGATAGGCAATAGGTCACTAGGTCAGAGAGGACTTGTCCCGTTCTGAAATCGATCTGAAGCAGCTAATTTGCTGAAGGGGAAAATATTCTATAAAATATCCTTCTTAGATTTTATGGCTGCTTGAGAGTTTCCTTCAGTCAGTGAGAAGAAACGAGAGTAGATAAGGCAGATGACGGTCACTCTGCTTCCTCCTTCTACCTCCCTTGTTCCATGAACATCATCATAGCACTATTCCAATTCTATTGAATGGGGATACAGATGGCTCTAGACTGGACAGTGATTTAGAAAGTAGCTGACATATTTTTCTCCGGTTTATATTGGTGTGAGCAAAAGATTATTTTGCTGAATGACCAGAAATCTCGGTTTCATTTGCATAGTCGGTTAACCAAATCAACTGGCACAGATTGATTTTGAAGTGGGAACTAATTCCTAGGATGTATACAATTATTGACCACCCACGTTTTATTGCCATGCCCCTAGGTTAAGTTAGGTTAGGTTGGGTTAGGTTATTCTAGGTCAAACTAATTCTGTGACAAGGAATTTGGGTTAGGTTGGATTAGGTTACGATAGGTTGAACTAAATCCGAGACAAGGAATTTGGGTTAGGTTAAGGTTGGGTTAGCTTAGGCTTGGTCAAACTAATCCTGTGACAAGGAATTTGAGTTAGGTTGGGTTAGGTTAGGTTAGGCTGGGTTAGGTTAAGGCTAGGATAGGTCAAACCAATTTCGTGATTAAGAATTTGGTTTAGGGAAATAAAATGAGATGATTTTCAAGAAAATGCTATGGTTAATTTTTAAGTTATGACGTCCCCTTCCGAAACCTGGTGAATTTTTGGCCATCCTGACTGGTTGATGGGACTTTATGTAAACACGATGGTTATTTAGACACTCTTCAAAAACAAAAACAAAACATATTTAGTATATAATGTCATATGTTTCATTTCATGATAACTAATACTTAACAGAGGTTGGTACATCTTAACCAGTTTTAATAGCTGTCACTTTGTTGTGATATTTTATTCTTAGTTATTTTATTATTCAAGTTTTTGTTATGTATAACAACTGTATTATCCATTTAGTTTGTTTTCCTCCTCCCCGGTGGTTTGTCTGTTTGTTAATTGCCACTAATGACCATTCTGTCTTTTCATATATTTGTGAGTGAGTGGTGCTGTCACCGTGGCTGTGTCAGAGATGCTTTCGACTGAAGGAGTCAGTTGATCTCTGAGCCTCATTACTCCTGGTGACTGTTGGATTTGCTACGAGAAGCCTGCTTGGATATACAGTTATTCTTGAAGGATTACTCTTCATCCTGCCTCACCCTCGGCTCACTAAATGTCGAGGGGCTCTCGTTTAGTCAAGGTATAAGTGACTAATATTTTTGGAATATTCAGGCGATCTTTGGCTAATTTGATTTGGATGTCCCGGGTTTTCTGGAGGATCATCCTCGAGGACGTAGGATCGCTGATGTGTGGATCCTGTGGAGTACCATAAATATTTACATACGTACATATATCACTTTTGTCTCTGGACGCAGAGGCATAGAAATATTTTAAAAGATCACGGTTATAACACCAGTGTTCGGAGGACAGAAATAAATAATATATATATATATATATATATATATATATATATATCAATTCAAGCTACAAATGTCCTTTAATATCAAATTCACTTTCAAATGATATATTTTCTATATGTCCGAAGGGTAATTGATTAATAATTTCGTCCCCCCATGGGTCGAAACCACCTCCAATGGACGGGACGAAAAATCAGGACAGTCAGTGACGCTATCCAAATCAGCCAACAGAGACGCTAAGTTCATATCGATTCCTGACCTTAACAAATCACCCTCGTCTGGGAGCTTTCGTAATTAGAAATCGTGAAAACCCCGTCTACCATGTTTGCCATTCGAGCGTTTTGGACACACTAGCCTTTTGTTATGAATAATTATCACATCGAACCGTATCCATTTATATATCAATTCAAGCTACAAATGTCCTTTAATATCTAAAATTACTTTACCTCCAATGATATATTTTCATATATGTACCGAAGGGGAATTTTTTTAATTGA
>NC_061098.1:37381178-37391178 GCF_015104395.2 Macrobrachium nipponense | reverse complement strand
TTATCCTTGTTGAGTGTGATCCCAAACTTGCGGCACCGGGTGAGCACTTCGTGGATACGATGAAGGTGTGTAGCGTAGTCTTCGTCGTGGAGGAGAAGGTCGTCTATGACCTTAACACAGTTTTTTGGGACACCTTGAAGGGCCATATCACCTCGCAGGCAGAAGGCGTCTCCAGTTGCTGCGAAGCCCATCGGTCCTCTGCAATGTATGAACCGACCATATGGCGTAATAAAGGTGGTTAAATGCTGATCTTCTTCTGCCAGTTCCCATCTGCCAGTAACCATAGAGAGCATCAGCTGTGGTGATAACGAGCCTTCGGGCCACACTGCGAATAGCAGCGTAGGGTGTGGGTGAGGATGGGCTGGACGAGAAACCTGGCTATTCAACTTGGTCAGATCGACAGTAATCGTACTCCTGTCCCATTCTTGGGAACGACGACGAGAGGGTGGCACCAAACTGACGGGTCATCACCAGCAGGTTTGATTATCCCTTGGGCCACCATGGAGTCAAGCTCTTCTTTGACTTGGTCCTTAAAAGCAAATGGAATCTGTCTTGGGGTGTGGATGGCAAAGGCACTGCACCAATCCTTAAGGTGGATTCTCATGGGAGGAGGGCCAGCCATAGGCTTGAGAGAGCTGTCTTTCAACTCTTCTTTTCGAGACTAACAACATCTTGAAACTCTTGAGAAAGTATTCCTTTGCTGCTGAAGGGTGATGTGGTCGCTGAGATGGGTGTACTCCTTGACTCTATTGACGTGTTTTGACTTCTAAAATAGGCTTTAGGGAATCAGGAGATATTATGGCCAGTTAACTCACATGACCATAGGATAAAAAAGTGGAAATTCCACATTTTTCATGCACTTGAATCCTGGCGAGACAGGATCGCTTGCCTGTGTAAGGGTAACTTGTAATATACCCAGACGCAGGTGACATTGGAGATCCATCGCGGTGAACGTCGCACTTTGCGGAGGCGTCTGCAAACAGCTCCTGGAGATACCCAATGTGTCAAGGTGCTGCTTTCCAATTACAGTGACATCGGCACCTGTGTCTGGTAACATTTTAATGCGAGACTTAACATCGCCAAACGACAAGAGGACACGATAGGTTTGGGCGTCTTGGAAATGGTGCGAGGCGAATCCTAGGTGTACGACAGCTGGTCCTTGAATCTTGCGATTTGTTGACTGAAGAGGCACCACTGTTGCTTGAGATCTGTCCTGACGAAGATTCTTCTTATTCTCCCTACAACACTTATCGAAGTGCCAATGCGGTGACACAGACGGCACTGGACCCTTGCTGGCAGGACACTTCATGGTCCTGGACCAATGGCCAACGCAGTCGCAGCTTTTACAAGTACTGTTGGCCGCAGGGCATTTGTCTTGATCATGCTGGACGAGCACAGTACTGGCACCAAGTTGCAGGGTTCGAGGGTTTCGGCGAAGGTGGATGCTTTCCGCTTGACTTTTCTTGCTTCTCTTGTAGGCCGAAACAGCACACAGCTGATTAGTGGGGCACGTATGGCAGAAGTTGCAGTTTAGCCGCCTCATACGACCGACAGGTGGTGATGAAATCTTGCAAAGAAGAATTGGCATCCAAGGCGATCAACTTCTGAACCAAGTCCGCGTCTCGAATGCCCATCAAGATAATCATTTTCAGCTGGGTCTCTTCACATGCGACGGCGGTACCTGGGCATAATCAACTTCTTCCGCAAGGCGTCGAGTTTCACATAGAAATCAGCGAAAGATTCTCCTTCCGATTGCTTGCAGCTAAGTAACTCTCTTCGGCGAAGTACTTCATTCCTTAGACCCTTTATATGTGACTGTAAGGCGTCCAGGACTTCATCTACAGGCTTATCTGTAGAGGGAGATATTTGAAGTGTGTGTTCTAAAACACGCTGCGTTTTCCAGGGTTAAACACATCCTCATCTGGATCATTTTGCTTTTTCCCGTGGAAGCTTATAAAGATCCACCATGACAGCATAGTCATCCCACCGACGTCTCCATTCCTAACAAATCTGGAATGTTGCATCTGCCTTCAGTGGGGGTGGCGTTTGCGCGGTTGCTTTCTGTGGTGGTGGAAGAAGAGGGGTTGACTGGAGTTCGAAAACCAACCTCTGTGCCAGGTGTAAGGGTACCTGAATGAGAATGGATGATTGGTGCAAGAGTTTGAATGAGGGCAGTAAACCTTGCATTCTCTCTTCTCTTCTAAGATCATCTTCTCTAAGGCGAATTGCCTTCTTGTTCCCTTCTTCTTTCTTCTTCACGTTGTCTGTCTTGTCTTCTTGTTTCATCTTCCCTTCTTCTTCTCTCATCCTCATACAAGCGAGATTCCTCTAAAAACTTAATCAAAACGAGGAAATCTGTCCCAGTAGCTTGAGAGGTAGATGGGGGCTGGTAGCGGGGGCTTAAGAGTGGTGGGGAGGGAGAGACTGGATGCTCCAACACTCCCCCAACACTCAGAGTGTGGGGGCCCACATTACTGGATTGCCACTGTTCTGTGGGCTCTTCTAATTGGTCTGCAGGCGTACCTTTCGAGTCCGTCATTATTGTCGATGTGCAGTGCGCAAGAATAAAGTTTCAACAAAATTATTAAATTTCATACAATCAACTTACCTGTCAGATATATACATAGCTAAGACTCCGTCGTCCCAGCTATGTATATATCTGCCAGGTAAGTATGTATGAAACTTTATTGTAACATAACAATATCATATTATTCCAAAACGTCTGATACGAGAATAATAAATAAAATTCGTTGAAGCGTGAGTGTGTGCGTATGTGCGAGAAATACGTCAGCCAACGAGGGGACTAATGAACGATAGTGTCTGCCTACGGCAGCTCACATCCAAGGCGACGTTGCCACTTACCAAGTCGACTCAGTCATCCCGTGACATGGCATGAGTGTGGGTGTGACAGTCGGTGCTCCGGCAAAGCCACAACAGAATAAATGGGTACTCAATAAAATGACATAACAAATCACTGAGCACACAAAAAAGGCACTATAAAAGCACAATGCACTGCACAACACTTCACTGAGTACTTGAGGCACTACACTGCACATGACATAGAATAAAATCAGCTGGGACACGAAAGCACTTTTGAACTGAACGTTCATCCAATATGGCGACAACCGTCCGGTTCCTGAAGTCCAAGTCTTGATAATCTTCACACAATACGACACTTCCAAAGTTCACTGCGCCATGTATGCGTTGGTAAACTCCTTAACCTTAAGTGGAGGGGCAAGGACACAACTTAAATGTAGGTTCCAAATGTCTATTGTAGAAATATATACAAGATCCAGGGGACAAAGAGCAGCCAGCTAAACAAACAGACAGATGAGACGAGACTGCCTCACGAGGGCAATAATTACAATGTTGCCAATACTTAATTGTTGCCATATCATATTACTGGACTTAACATGGGATACTCTAATGGCGCGCAACATGTGAAATAATGTTTGAACAAAATAACAACATAATAATACTGGTACATGTGAAATGCGTCTTTTTCATGGTACCTACATTCATAGCATCACGTTTTATATATTTCGTGATCAAGTATTTATATATATATATATATATATATATATATATATATATATATATATATATATATATATATATATATATATAATCTGTGTGTGAGTGTTTGTGTGTTTGCGTGTGTGTGTCTTTAGGAAAAACATTATCAAACCAATAAAAACTAAAACGAAAGAATCATTCCCCTTACGATAAAGGTTGAATAAACACCATGAATTTGCTTATCAAGAAACAAACAAGCAAACAAAACAAACAAGTCACTCATTGAGAACGTTCGAGGTATCAGAAGACTTGACCAAACGAAGATGGCGGACGAGATATAAAATCTCCCCACCTGGCGCTAAATCGTGCCATAGGCAGCCGCGAAAGGTGTTGGAGGATTACCCGAGTGAATATCTATAGCACAAAGATATTCACTAGCGCTAGATTCCTCTCGTGTATTTACTTCTCCTAACCAGACTGGTGGAGAAGATCGTAATAATTCGACCATTTTTTTTTTTTTTTTTTTTTTTTTTTTTTGACCAGGTTGCGGAGATTGAAACTGGAGTCTACGAAGGATCTTGTTTATAGGGAAATTGTTTTCGTAGGAGTGGGAGTGCAGTCAGTGTTCCTCACGTGGTGCACTGTAGACATTATTTAAGGGTCTTTGCTGCGTCCTTTCTGCCCCAAGTTGCAACCTCTCTTATTCATTTTACTGTACTTTCGTTCACATTGTCTTCCTACTTTCCACCTTTACCTGCCACCTCGGTAGCCGCGAGTTCGATTCACGGGCATTCCATCGAGGGGTCAGAGATGTGAATTTCTGGTGATAGAAGTGTCACTCTCGACGTGGTTCGAAAGTCCCGTAAAGCCGTTGGTCCCGTTACTGAATAACCAATGGTTCTATGCAATGTAAAAACACCATACAAACAAACTATCCACCTTTCCACTCTCTCCTGAGAATTGATTTCTTGTGCTTCAACTGCTTTGAAATTTTCCTTCTTTTAGACCTTCAAACTTTTTTACTCAGCGATAAGTGACCTCATAGATCCCAGCTCTAGGCCTGTGACCCAAATTCTGTATTGCATTATATTCTACAGATAAATTATATATCCGCACCCAATTTCATGTACGAAATAACGTCAGGTTTAGTTTTCATACATTTATTTATCGCGTACTAAGGAAAAGATTCTCATGTATTTCGAGGGAATTCAGGTGGGGAAAATGTATCAGAAGGAGAAGCGAAAATCTCTGAAATGTTCTTCAGTACAACTTGCTAATGATTGGATTGGATAAAATCTAACGCCTCGTTCAGCGATATCTAGAAAACGCTGTCTCCTCCAAACAGCGGAACATTGAAAGAGAAATATTTGTATCTTAGCTTGAATTTCACGGACTTAGAGTTAAATCAATAATTTACATGTTTAATCCTTGAGAAGAATTATACTTGAGGTTATACAGTGACTGCAGTCAATGTTATGTAAAGGATCTCATCACGAAGTGGAGTCTTGTCTTGCTATTTACTCGTTCTGAAGTGATGACTGCAAAGCCTTGTGTATGCTTCCATATTTGTAAGCTTTCTTGTGTACGCTCTCGGGTGTGTATGCTTCTTCCATGAGACATTTGGACAGGCAGCGATGCCACGCCCTATTGCATGCAGTGCCCCGCAATTTAGTTAATTCTGCAAAGCTTTGCAGGGTCCCTGGAAGGGTTGACTTATCTGCTACGTGACGCCAGAGATAATGGAATGACGACGAAATTCCATCTTTTATTCGTTTGAGATGTCGTCTTATTTACGACCGTTTTAGTTTTCTGCAAAAGAAAACTATTCAGATGCTTTTTGTTTGTCCGTCCGCCCCTAGATCTTAAAAACGACTGAGGCTAGAGGGCTGCAATTTGGTATGTTAATCATCCACCCTCCAATCATCAAACTTACTAAATTGTAGCCCTCTAGCCTCAGTAGATTTTATTTTATTGTAAAGTTAAAGTTACCCATAACCGTGCGTCTGACAACGATATAGGACAGGCCAACAGCGGGCTGTGTTTAAGGTTCCTTGGACCGCGGCTCATACATCGTTATACCGAGACCACCGAAAGATAGATCTATTTTCGGTGGCCTTGATTATACGCTGTACAGAAAACTCGATTGCGCCGAATTTTACTTGGTTGTAACGTGTAGTAGTACACATCTCGGTCACTGTTTGTTTTATGGAAGGAAGAGGGAGAGAGCTGGTTGCGGAAAAACACACACACACACACATATATATAATATATATATATATATATATATATATATATATATATATATATATATATATATATATATTTATATATATATATTCCACAAGTGCAGAACAACAATTTACATTTTGCAAACAGAGGCGAAAAACCCTTGAAGTCGAATCATGGACTGTGAGACAAAAACAACAATGAATCCGGGAGCTTATTCAGGACTTCATTCTCATATCCAGCTGATTACAGAACATCCTAATCCATTCCGGATTTTCACTGAGATCAGGTGGGATTACATATTGCATCTGGGTGGATTACACTGCCAGTCATTCCCAGTTCCCGGTCACTTCATTTAAAAGCGCTGAGAATGGAATCAAGGTCGTTTATATGGTCAATGACCGAGCGGCGACATAGCGGCCGCCTCTCTCAGAAGGCGGCCACTCCCCAAAAAAAGCGCTTGAATTATGACATCCATCATTTCGTAATTTAGGAGAAAACACTTCATTTGAGAGGAGCGTAGAGGTCTCGGTGTGATGCCTGGATGGGCCACAACTCTTGACTGGCGCTCATAGCAGCGAGTTCAAGTACTTTTTCGGGAAGGTGGCCGCTACGTCACCATTCGTTCGTTTACCCCAGTGCAAGCTGTGTTCGTTCCTTTTTTGAAGCTGGAAATTTCCGCTTCTCAAAATGGGCAATCCAACACCTACATATAATCGCACATTTGGTTACGCTCCAAGAGTTAAGGTCTAAAATTGCCTGTTCGGTTCGATCAATCACGGTGAGACGACGATTAATGTTTCCCCGAGGGGCGAGATAGAGATCCTTCGAGCGACGGATCCTACGTCTTTCATTGTACAGCTCCTGCACCCAGGGATGACACCTGCGCCTAAACAGGAGAAGATTTAGGATCTTCCCTAGATAGTGACCCCAAGGGTTTTATCTCGGTATGTATCCACCTTTGCAGGAAGCGTGTTTAGTACAAGGCCGTCGGGGATGACCGTAAAAACATAAAAACAAAAGACTGAGTATCATACAGATAATGAACCCCCAAGAATTCTACGCATGCGCACAGATACTGACTCAGAAACACACACACGTTATATAATATATATATATATAGATAGATATATATATATATATATATATATATAGTATAGATATATATATATATATTTAAGATATATATTATATATATATATATATTATATTATAATTATATATATATATATAATATATATATATATATATATATATATATATATTATATATATATATATATATTTAGGAATACACACATATATGTATGAGTTGCATTGACATTAATAATTCACGTCTTACAGGGTGCACCAACCTAAACAGTGAATTCTCCCTGACAAAGATATGGGGTACCTAACTGAAAAAACTACCCCTTCTGTTTATATCCTATCCATCATTCCAGAGAGTAAGTGTAATCTTCCTTTGTTTTCACAATTCCGCTCGCAAAGAAATGGAAGGAGGGACTCTACCTTTGGCCAGCACATTCAGTCCAGATCTATGGAAAACTGCACTCGCTATATACTAAACAATCCATTATTCCAGCACTCCAGTAGTAGAACCACTTCCTTAGAGCTGCGAGACTGAGGCTACAGTACCTCACCTGATGCGTCCTTGTCAAGAGTTGAGTTCTTAGCAACTGTCAGCGTTCGACTGAAGTGGAAAGCAGAAGACAGCAGAATGACTTTCAAAACAAACGTGCTCGCTGCCTCTTCCGAGATATAAGAAGTCATATATCAACGCCAGTGTCTAAAGACGTTGGGAAGACACGGTTCTTTTATCCTTTGTTAGCATAGGGTGAACTTACAGCCGTATTAGCAATAGAGAATTTTATATATAATAATCTGAAGTTTCAAAAACAGAAGCATTCGAAACACATATGAACACCTATATTAAAATGGGTCACATTTAAAATAAAAAATCAAATGATAGACATAAAAATATGAATTATACAATGAATTCTAAACGTAAACCTTCAACAACAGATGAGACATGTATTCTTCCAAATGCAATATGAACTACACATACAAAGACACGCACGAAGATAAGCACCAAATCCTTTCTACAAGTCACGTAAGAAATCATTCAATGGTTTTGATACAGAAATGATTTTAGATATATCAAAAATATATAGTTTAAAAAATTAGCAAGACGGCGCAAAATGTTGTGGAATGTGGTTACATCAACACTATATTAAATGCTGTATTAACATTTTTGTGAATTAACGTTACGTATAATTAGAGACCTCCACAGTTCAAATTAGTATATTCATATCCTGACCTTACATTCGCTGATATCAAGTTGCAATGGCAACTTGACCTTGGACTAAGTGAAGGTCAGAGAGAGAGCTCTGTCAACAAAAGAAGCCGGCCTGACAATGCGTTTTGAATCCTCATTTGTGATTACAAGTTTGTAGCCCGAAAGAAAAACTTGTCTTGGGGGGAATTCTACGCTGCCATTTTCATGCGCAACAGATACTGACTCAGAACACAAACACGTTATATATATATATATATATATATATATATATATATTATATATATATATATATATATATATGATATAGATATATATACATAAATACCACACACATATATCTATTTATAGACATAAATAATTCACGTCTTACAGGGTGCTCCAACCTAAACAGTGAATTCTCCCTGACAAAGACCTAACTGCAAAAACTACCCCTTCTGTTTATATCCTATCCATCAATCCAGAGAGTAGTGTAATCCTTCTTTGTTTTCACAATTCCAGCTGCAAAGAAGTGGAAGGAGGGCCTCTACCTTTGGCCAGCACATTCAGTCCAGATCTATGGAAAACTGCACTCGCTATATACTAAACAATCCATTATTCCAGCACCCCAGTAGTAGAACCACTTCCTTTGAGCTGCGAGACTGAGGCCACAGTACCTCACCTGATGCGTCCTTGTCAAGAGTTGAGTTTTTAGCAACTGCCAGCGTTCGACTGAAGTGGAAAGCAAAAGACAGCAGAATGACTTTCAAAACAAACGTGCTCGCTGTCTATTCCGAGATATAAGAAGTCATATATCAACGCCAGTGTCTGAGGACGTTCTTTTATCCTTTGTTAGCATAGGGTGAACTTACAGCTGTATTAGCAATAGAGATTTTTATATATAATAATCTGAAGTTACAAAAACAGAAGCATTCGAACCACATATGAACACCTATATTAAAATGGAGCACATTGAAAATAAAAATCAAATGATAGACATAAAAATATGAATTATATAATGAATTCTAAACGTAAACCTTCAACAACAGATGAGACATGTATTCTTCCAAATGCAATATGAACTACACATACAAACATACGCGCGCGCGCGCGCACACAAACACATATATGTGAAGATAAGCACCAATTCCTTTCTACAATAGATCTGAAAAACAACTTGGGGGGAAAAATGATCTTGAAGTAAAAGTTTTCGAAAAGATAATTCCATACATCTTTACGATAACGTAGGAGATCATGTTCATCTAAAATGAACATGATCTACGTTATCGTAAAGAAAAAGAGAGAGAGAGAGAGAGAGAATGGCTCCCAGAATAACAGCCTATATTCAGTACCAGCATACAGCAATATCTTTAATTGCCGTTTGCCACAGCTGCAGGCCAACTGGAGGCAAAGGTTAAGTAAACCCAAAAGATAATTCTCTCACAATCAGGTTTAACACCCGAGGACCAAGTCTATTAAATAATGGCCTTTGTGACAATCTCATCCTTTCCTTCTCTTGTTGTAACATCGCTTTGTGTTGGGAATGAGTCGCTATTATTTTGCTTAAGATTCTCTACGTCTGTCTTTTCCTGCTTCTGTTGGTACAGTCCTGAGGTTTAAGTATTCAACGAAAAACAAGATTCCTTGTATGACCACACATATACATACATACATACATAGTACATACACACACATACACATACAAACATACATACATCTGTTACCGAGGTTCCACCCTCGGTACAGAGTCTCAAAAGAAAAACAAAATATATATGTTGGTAGCAAAGACCTTATAGCAGCAAGGCACTGAGGCGACTCTCTCTCTCTCTCTCTCTCTCTCTCTCTCTCTCTCTCTCTCTCTCAACCAATCCAACCAATCTCACATAATTACCTAAGATAACTAAATCAGACTCGTGACCTACAAAAGTACATTTATTTAAGAATAAAAGGATTAACTAAATAAATCAAATTGTCAAAGAAATAAAAT
>NC_061098.1:37361178-37371178 GCF_015104395.2 Macrobrachium nipponense | reverse complement strand
CTCCCACTGAGCCACGTCCCCCCCATCCCCCACCCGGTCCACTCTACTCTCTCTCTCTCTCTCTCTCTCTTTAAGAAATCACACTTTTTTTCTTTTTTCTTTTTTTTACATCAATTGACAAGAGCAGTATTTCCACAATCTATGACAAACTGGAAGATGGTACATCCTTTATCGGACAAAAGTATTTTCGTAGTTCATAAAAAAAAAAATAAAAAATAAGAGTGCAAATTATTCATAACTTGTTACGAAAAAGGGAATTAGAGAGAAAGTTTGCTGATCGAAGAAAGGACTGTGGCGTCACTCTCGAGATAATACGAACACTGATAGATGTCGAAAGGCTGGCAATAGTTAGATTGATGGATTAGGAACGAGATCTGAAAGGGTTGTAGGTAGAAATTGAAAGGTGTTGTGTTTCGATTCATTTTTTAATTCAAAGCTTTGCTGTTTACCTTTAAATCAAATAGAAGAATAGAATTATTTTTTATATCGCAAAAAGCCAGGCGAACGAGATCATTTGTATTTCATATAATTCTTTCCGTAATAATAGGAATGTAATATACAAAGCCCATTTCCGTAGTTGCTAAAAGTAAAGTTTGAAAAAAAAGAATAATTACTATCTATGCATAATCGATTGTATAATTCACCCTTCAAGATTAGTGAGAAAAATACATTATATAATGAATATATAATTATGTAATCGATAATATAATCGATAATGAAGAGATAATATCTACTTTTTATTTCGAAAATGAGCTTTCTGCATCTACCAAAATATATTTTGTATATTACATTCCTCGTAGGAATGCTGACTTTGTTCGCCTTGCTTATAATTCTACATTTCATGATGAGTGAGAATTTAGATAAATAGAATTTTGTTAGACAAAAAATCCCGAGAAGATAATATTGGAGGCGTCGCTTTTGCTTTCATTATTTTTCTAGCTCGAGATATCGTACCTCATTTTCTTTTCAATCCCTCGGATTTTGGGTGGGAAATATCCCTATCGAATTCAGGGGGTTATTAGAAAAGGTCCATTACCATTATCGTTTATTAAAGAATTCGCGTCATTCCCAGAAAAAAGTAAAATATAAAATAAATAAATCGCTTGGTTATGAGGTGATTTAGGAATAGTGTCTGCTTTTAATGGATCGTTTCAGTGTGTTAGGAATTAGAGTGCTCACATATTATGGTATAATGCTTGGCCTTGTGACCCCCACCCCTTAACACCCCCTCCCTCCTACGGCCACTTGTGTTTGTATAAAATGTACCCCGCTCTGCGACTGTCCGTGACATCCTGTCCCATGTATTTGTGTGTATGTAAACAGTACCCCGTTCTACGACCGCCCCTGTGTATGTGCGTGTGAGCGTTAACACAGTACTTATCTCATCTCCAGAATCTTTATCACAATAGCATCATATCATCTTCATGCGCCTGCGTGCATATTGAAACAAACGTTTACGTGAGGGCAACCGTTCGCGTCGTCCTTCATTCGTAATGGACGACCGTCTTTTGTTCTTCTGGACGCAAATTCCTGAGATGTATTCTAGTACTGCACCAGTCCCGTTTTTTTGCCATTCCATAGGTTAGGTTAGGTTATGTGATTGGCACCTCATAGATTTTGGGTGTGGGAAACTTAACGAAATTATTTCCAAAAAGTTTCTATGGTTAGTTTTTAAGAGATGTTGTCTCGCGTTTTTTCAGAGAAAGGTCCGATACTCGGTTACATCTCGGGAAAAACGTTCCCCGGACTTGAATCCCACCCATTTCGCTCGCGTCCATCTTCGAATGTCTCGTCGCTAGCCATCCTTGCTTGTCATAAATGGAGTTTCTTCATTGCTTCCCGTGATGGCATCTTTAATGTAATGTATTTTATCGCTTTTGAGCACAGGAAAACAGATAGACAACCCCTTGTTTGTATCTGATGAATCATGGATGAAGCTAGGATCTGATTCGGGTAATTTGATGGGGATTTCGTCGAGATCATATTTATTTGTGGGTTGTATCGCTACAGACAGACCTTGTTCATACCGGAACAGGATTGTACTTCCTTCCTGTTGTAGAATAAAGCATTTTTCCCTTCGCGTGCTACATTCTATCAAATTTGGTCACGAATTAGTAGAACTACTTTTCGCCCCCAATTATTCGACTTGTATTCATCCAAACGATCGGGAAAGATGTATATTCAAGGTAAGGAAATAAGTCTAGTTTGTTCATTAGTAGAAAAACGAACAAAGACAAACTGATTAAGTTGAGTTGAATAGGAATTGAATATAGAATTTAGGCCAAAGGCCAAGCACCGGAACCTATGAGGTCATTCAGCGATGAAATGGAAATTGACAGTAAAAGGTTTGAAAGGTGTAACAGGAGGAAAACCTCAAAGCAGTTGCTCTATGAACCAAGTGTTAAGAGAAGGTGAAAAGTTGAGATGAAGAAAGAGAATATGAAAGGAGGTACAGTAATAGGAATGAAAGTGGTTGCAGCTAGGGGCCAAAGGCACACTGCAAAGAACCTTAAGTAATACCTACAGTGCACCGCACGAGGTCCACTAATGGCGCTACCCCCCTACAGAGACAAACTGATTAAGGATTGCCTCATGATCTCATCTGATGGCATCGCTTCCGTTCTACGTGGATCTGAGATCTTTGGAAGCAATTGTCCTTTTACTGATAAATGGGCCCCCCTCAGCTAATAGTTAGAAATGTCAAGACAACTTCTAGTTGAATTTTTTTTTTTTTTATTCATTATTCCATATCTTCAAATAATTCCAACTAGGGTTACTTAACTTCATGAAAAAAATTATATTTTGTATATTTTTATGGATGCTGACTTAAAGATTTTAATTTGTATCCAGCTGGATATTCAACTCAGATGGTGTAGAGGCCTTTAAGGCCTGGCACTTACAGCCCACTTAAAATTTGAAATAGAATTTGCATGTAAATTATGAAATTGTTTTCCCCAAAAGAACGTCAAATCATTTTCCAATCTAAATTAGACAGAGGTAAACCATTCTTTAAATACGGTTCCCCTTTCCCTAAGATTTAGTTTAGTGCAGTCACCTGCTATTCCCAATCATATAACCATATGAATAGCTGTAGTATGTAAACCGAATTCAGTTTTATGGACCAAACGAATACATGACGTCACTTTCAGTAATTTCTTTTTTAATTCCCGGAACTACACCTCAATAAAGTCAATTTTATTTTCAATCACAGCTGAGCCATTCTTGATTTTAGGAGCACATAAAGAACTAACATTGATTATATTGTAATTTTTTTTCCAGACAAGGACAACTTGGTCAACCTGGTGTTTACTTTGAGATAAATAAACCGATTCCTTAGGAAAATCAGGCCAGCCTTCCTTTCTAAGTTCCTAGGACGAATCCTTGAGACGAAAAATGCAAATTAAATGCAAATGAGGCCACTAATTCGCCCAACGTTGGCTGAAGCAGCCGGCGGTTTTTGTTTAATTAAGGAGCCTATGCCTGTATATCCTTGTAATTGCCTTCGTTATTGGTAATTATCCGGCTATTATCGTTAGCGTGATGAAGTAAAAATTTCGACGCATCCATAATTATGATTTGGTTTTAAAATTCCTGCCATTGTCATTCAGGAAAATTGTCTTGGATTAGATTATTGCCAGTAGATTTGAGTTCTTCTCAAATGGCGATGAAACAGGAAAAGAAAGATTTGGGAAATATTGGTGTATTCGGAGAAGCTCCTCATATTTCAGTTCAATCTAGATTTTATAGCTGGGATATGGATGGGAAGATACTTAGGCTTTATAAGTACTGACCCGCAATTCATTAAACGCATAAAAAGTAGAATGGCAAATGCTTTCAGTGTAAATAAAATAGGATTTAAAACTTCTGTTCAAAAAGTTTTCACGAATTTGTAATTTAAAAACATATTTAGATGAATAGTATAAATTGCAATGTGGCAAATATACTTTCATTGCAAATTTTATTTATGTAAATATTTTATGATGAATATACTATATTACAAATTGTAAGAATTAAAATAATGTATTTTATTTAATAATAATAATAAAAAACGATTTACTTCCGGTTACCTCCTTGAGAATATTTCTCTTTAGTGCTCTATTCCACTGTAGCTGTAATAAGCTGGGCCTAATTTTCTTAATCTCGGAACTTTAATTATTCAATGATGTTATGTCACTGAGGTTTTTTGTATTCTGTGGTTTGACTATGATACGCTGACGAGTTCTTTCACTCAATGATCAGGAATTTTATATATGGAAAATTTTTTTATTAACATTAAACCATAGTGTTATAAAAAATATATTTAATAGCATTCCATAAAGCTAAGTGAGAGAACCATATGTTGTTTACCTACAAAGAAAAAAAAAAGTAATGAGTGAACGGAATTTAAATCTAGAACGACTATATTTTATCAACGACCTTAAAAATGGTCCATATCCCCCCACCGACAATTAAAACTAGAGTTTAACAGCAACAGAAGGAATGGACATGGATTCTTTGGTAGAGGAAATCATATGAGATTCGTCGTTCAGGAACAGAGAGAGAGAGAGAGAGAGAGAGAGAGAGAGAGAGAGACCATCAATTCTCCAGCAAGAGAGGCGAGAACATACGGTTTGAGGGGAGCGGAGAGAGGGGAAGAGAGAGAGAGAGAGAGAGAGAGAGAGCATACTGTGTATTCCAGAAAACAAAAGCAAGGAAGTATTTCACGGCGCCTTGCTTGAAAATCAGTGTTCATAGGAAGGTAGATCGAAGAGATAGATTTCTGGAACATATCTGTGGGACCGAGGAAGGACTTTACCATGAACACTAGAATTATAAGTCCGAAGTGCTTTAGGATTCCAAGTCCTAAAAATGGAAATATGGAAGGATATTTTCTGGGTACTTCAGAATCAATAAGAATCATCAGTTGACGATTTTTGTTTTAAAAGAAGTTTCTTAGACTCAAATGCTTTAATTAGTCTTTTGTAAAAGGAAACTATTGTGCCAGCTCTGTACATCCGCCATCAAATCTTAAAAACAATTGAGGCTAGAGGGCTGTAAATTCGTACCTTGATCATCCACCCTCCAATCATCAAACACACCAAATTGCAATCGTTTATCCCCAGTAGTTTCTATTTTATTTACGGGTAAAATTTAGACATTAATCTTGCATCTGGCAGCGCTTTGCGGGACATGCGATGCATCCTCCCTCTACCTCAATCTGGTTGGGTAACAACTGAAGCACTACTGGTTGTACACAAAACTCGATTGCTCAGAGGAAACTTCTGTTCGATATTTACTCTCTTTTTTATTCAATCAACAATTTTCATCTTTATCTTCATAATAAGATTATAAGTTAAGGCCTTCAACGCATTTAGCCGCCACAGGCAGTCGGCCTTGGTGCGTTACGTAAATACATAAAAAAAAAGAACCACAGTGACATATACCGAAATTATTCACGTTTACCGAGACAATTCTCATCACATTCCTTTTCTAAACTACAAATTCTCGGCCTCGCGCATTCCTCAACCAGATGCAACCACACGCCTCGGAAAACGCGTCGCATAAAGAAGAGGCCACATAAAAAAAATTGCCGGATTCATTCTCTCTCTCTCTCTCTCTCTCTCTCTCTCTCTCTCTTTCTTGCGAGCGCTTTGCATACAGCTCGCAAGCGGCGAGAAATATTGGTCTCGATAGGAGGTTTTGTGTTTATTTCTGCGAAGTTTTAAGTACGTGGCCCCTTGGTGGTTGTTGAGAGAGAGAGAGAGAGAGAGAGAAAGGTGTTTCAAGAGGTTTTCGTTCAGAGGGTTTCCTAGTAATTTTGCCTCTTCCAAAGTCAATTGCGTTCCATCTCTTTAATGTAGTTTTGCATTCCTTACAAGTTTGTCCCAAAAGTTTAACAACCTTTTCTTGGCATATTTGCTCCAGTCTGTCATTGACTCCACTTACCTTGTTGAGGGATTAGTGTCTTGCATTGGTTATAGGCAGAAGTTCTGTAAAAATGCTGTTATCAGTTTTCTCACGGATGTTCTCTATAACATTCATCAGGTTTGCTACAAGAATTATGTCTGGCTAGTTCTTCCATCTTTTAGAAATAAGTCGTTTCGTCTTCCCCACACTATGATTGCACTTCTACTTTTCACTTTAACTTTCTTCACTGCCTCGGCTATCTTCTTTTCTCCTACACCTGGTTAAGAATGAACTTTTCTCTATTTTTGGCCACTAACGAGTCTCCAGTTGAGGTTGTTTCCTCTTCTGTATATGAGAGAAAAAAAAAAACAGCAAATCTATTTGATGCGTTTATTCGTTTTGGGGCAAAATGTGTTTTCTGGTTCTCTAGAATTCATCATTTTCTCCTTGTAAGCTTCTTTTTTGTAGCTTGTCTAGTTCTTGTTTCTGTTTCATTTCTGGTTCTGGTCTTGAGCAATTGTTTTCTAATCTCCACTATACTCTCTCCTTTTTCTTCTATGGTCGTTGTCAATTCTGTTTCGTTTACGGTTTGTCACTTCTCTTCTTAGGTCTCCAATTTCCTTTTCCATCATGTCTTCTTTTCTCTCTCTTACGAGTTTGTCCTTCAGTTCCTATGGTATTTCTTCTACTTCCCTACCTCAGTTTAGCTATTTGATGCGCATGCCTCTATTTGTTTACAACCGCTTCTTTACCTTGCATTTCGCACATGTGTGCTTTAATTTCAAGTTATCTTGAGTCACCTTTGTTTGTGTCTTAGTTTCAATGTCTCGATCTGAGCTTAATGCAGATAGAGAGAGAGAGAGAGAGAGAGAGAGAGAGAGAGAGAGAGAGAAGAGAGAGACAGAGAGAGAGAAGGGAGAGAGAGAGAGAGTACAGCAACTACAGCTTTTCAAAAGACATTTCACAGACTTATGATCACATAAAGAAATAGTGAGGTGTGTGTGTGTGTTTGTGTGTGTGTGTGTGTGTGTGTGTGTGTCTGTGTGTGTGTGTGTGTGTGTGTGAGAGAGAGAGAGAGAGAGAGAGAGAGAGAGAGAGAGAGAGAGAGAAAGATACTATATTCTCCAACATGCAACCTAACATGGCATACAACGCGAGACAAAGATTTATGTTCATAAAATCTGTATTTCTTATCATTTTCAGTTCATGAATACAAACTTTGTTCTTATTAACCTCTTCTCTGACCTGATTCTTGAAGGTTAAATTAGGTGAAGTTGATTCTTAGAAAAGGAATTTCCGTAATAATGTATTATGGAGAAGATGCCATGAATATTCATTGGCACGAAGATCATCTAAAACACTCTACACATACGACTTTCGACCTGACTGATTTTATTTCTATCCAGAAAACTTTACATTCTGGTATGGCTGTTTTTTTTTTCCCCTTTAGTAAATGATAAATAAGTTAATGTGGTTAAACCGTATTAATGTTTAATTTTAATTTAAAAAATGCGGTTATAAATCATAAAATTATGAAGGTATCGCGGAACTTAAACAATCATTTCTATACTATTTCGCATAATATTTCACATTTGGTTTATAAAACTCGTTATTTTCAGATTATTATCAAAGTTTCTGAATTAGAGATTAAAGCGTTTTAAAACTGAAAATATTATTTTATGATGATTCTGAAATGCAAGATAATTTAAAAGAAGTAGCTTTACAATGAAACCAAGAAAGCAAGAAAGCAATCATTCAAAAAAAAAAAAAAAAAATACACTTCATAAAGAAAAAAAATAAAAAGTTTGACCTTAAATTATTCTATGATATCGTCCAAAGTCATTGTTCATTTAAAATTCCTGCCTACATAGAGGGTAGGCAGGAGGGTACATAAAGTTAATTTAACGTCCTCTAATATTTTGAAGTCGAACAACATTCCAGACTAAATGCTTCAACTTCTGTCCCGGCAGGAGGCGAGTCAGAAGACTGAATGAGATAAATAGCTGGTATTTGGAGATGAATGAAAATGCGTACAACCAGTCGGGTTGCCAGTTCGGAGATCTTTGGTCGAATTATTGCAAAGTCGTTTTCTATTTACTTAGAGACTACAAAGTGTGAAGAGCGAGTGTGTGTGTGTGTGTGTGTGTGTTTGTGTGTGCTGACCTGTATCTAAGGATTTTGCATCAAAAACATTAAAATTACGAGGAAAAGGATTCTCTTTATCAATGATAATGGCTAATGGTATATAAAATTTAACCATTTGCTATTATGAGTGATAATAAACACTCATGTGTTTATATATATATTATATATATACATATATATATATATATATATATATATATATATATATATATATATATATATACATGAGTGTTTATATATATAGATATATATATATATATATATATATATATATATATAATATATATATATATATAATATATGTTTATATATATATATATATATATATATATATATATATATATATATATATATGTATATATATATATATATATATATATATATATATATATATATATATATATATATATATAAGCACATGAGTGTTTATATATATATATATATATATATATATATATATATATATATATATATATATATATATATATATATATAAACACATGAGTGTGTGTGAGGCAGACAAAGAGAGAGAGAGAGAGAGAGAGAGAGAGAGAGAAAGAGAGAGAGAGCCAGAGGTATTGAATCGCCTAAAAAGCAAATCATTTCCATGCACGCTTGCATATGCAATTGAAATAATACCTGCTATAAATTCTGAGCCCAAACGCACCACAAGATTAGGGTTCTTAAAGGGAACATTTATATTCTGCTGGAGGAAGGTATCGAAGGCTGACATTTAGAAATTTACTTAGGGCATTGTTAAAGGTTAGAACGACCTTTCGAAAACAAGTTGATAAGGTAATTACTCGAATTTGCCGCGCGGTGACAACTCATTCAACTCTGCGGAGATCGAGAATAATCTTTTGTTTGCCTCCCTTTGTCCCTGTTGAGACGAGTTGAAAACAACGAGCTACATGAGATGAAAACAAAACGCCTGTTTCGTTTACTTCGCTTGGAAAGTAACCAGAATCTGTACCCTAGTAACCTTGAGCGTTCCGAAGTGTGGACCTGTTCCTGCTATGAACTTCTTTATCCGTTGGAAATTGTGTTTTGACTGGAATGGGAATCGAAGAAATCATTTACTCATATCATTTTCCCTTACTGTAAGTGTAGTACCTTCGGTAATGGGCAGCGAAAGAGAGGCAAATGCCATAGAACCTCTGTAGTTATATTTCTCGTTTAGTAATATCTCGGTTTTACAGTGTCTGATTATTATGTATTTGGTCCAAGATGAAACTAGGGTTCGTCAAATATCTTTCATATATATATATATATATATATATATATATATATATATATATATATATATATATATATATATATATATATATATATATATATATATATATATATATATATATATATATATATATATATATATATATATATATATATATATATCTTTCATATATACTATATATATATATATATATATATATATATATATATATATATATATATATATATATATATATATATAAAGAATATTAAAACCTGGGCTTGAATGAAGAGCATTTTCGTTAGTTGCGACTAGTTCCGGGTATATATATTCCTTCGTCATCGCGTAATCTATAATGGAATATAAGTTACATTTAAAATCAATGAAGTAATAAAGCAAAATAGAATTACACAATTACAAGATACAATGACCTAAACTGCAACAAAATCTTAAAATACCATACAGAAATGCGCAATGTTGCTGCCAAAGAGAGCAGGAAAAAGTCTAAAAGCACAGCAACAATTCAACAGACCTTTAAATTATTACAAAGAGTTCCATTTCGTTGGTTCTGTAGAATCAGCGAAATGGAGCTCAGAGTGGTCGAGTCTCTATATACCCCAAGAGATAAATCCTCTCTTTGTACTAATGAAAGGTCTGCTGGATTGCTCTGTTTTTAGCCTTTTATCTGCTCTTTTTGACAGCAAACATTGAGTATTTCTCTATATTTTAAGATTTTGCTACGGGTTTAGGTTA
>NC_061098.1:37336270-37360678 GCF_015104395.2 Macrobrachium nipponense | reverse complement strand
ACATGAGTGTGTGAGGCAGACAAAGAGAGAGAGAGAGAGAGAAGAGAGAGAGAGAGAGAGAGAGAAAGAGAGAGAGCCAGAGGTCTTGAATCGCCTAAAAAGCAAATCATTTCCATGCACGCTTGCATATGCAATTGAAATAATACCTGCTATAAATTCTGCGCCCAAACGCACCACAAGATTAGGGTTCTTAAAGGGAACATTTATATTCTGCTGGAGGAAGGTATCGAAGGCTGACATTTAGAAATTTACTTAGTGCATTGTTTGAAGGTTAGAACCTTTCGAAAACAAGTTGATAAGGTAATTACTTGAATTTGCCGCGCGGTGACAACTCAATTCAACTCTGCGGAGATCGAGTATAATCTTTTGTTTGCCTCCCTTTGTCCCTGTTGAGACGAGTTGAAAACAACGAGCTACATGAGATGAAAAGAAAACGCCTGTTTCGTTTACTTCGCTTGGAAAGTAACCAGATCAGTACCCTAGTAGAACCTTGAGCGTTCCGGAGTGTGGAACCTGTCCTAGCTATGAACATCTTTATCCGTTGGAATTGTGTTTTGACTGGAAATAGGAATCGGAGAAATTATTTACTCAATCACTTTCCCTTACTGCAGTGTAGTACCTTCGGTAATGGGCAGCGGAAGAGAGGCAAATGCCATAGAACCTCTGTAGTTATATTTCTCGTTTTGTAATATCTCGGTTTTACAGTGTCTGATTATTATGTATTTGGTCCAAGATGAAACTAGGGTTCGTCAAATATCTTTCATGCCTCTCTCTCTCTCTCTCTCTCTCTCTCTCTCTCTCTCTCTCTCTCTCTCTCTCTCTGAAGTTGGCAGACTCAGGGAGAATGATTGTAAATAAAAAAAAAAAAATGGCCATAAGAACACGTATAATCTCACGACAAAAATTGCGAAGATAATTTCCTTTATCACTCATAATAGCAAATGGTTTAATTTTATATACCATTAGCCATTATCATTGATAAAGAGAATCCTTTTCCTCGTAATTTTAATGTTTTTGATGCAAAATCCTTAGATACAGCACACAAACACACACACACACACACACACACACACTCGCTCTTCACACTTTGTAGTCTCTAAGTAAATAGAAAACGACTTTGCAATAATTCGACCAAAGATCTCCGAACTGGCAACCCGACTGGTTGTACGCATTTTCATTCATCTCCAAATACCAGCTATTTATCTCATTCAGTCTTCTGACTCGCCTCCTGCCGGGACAGAAGTTGAAGCATTTAGTCTGGAATGTTGTTCGACTTCAAAATATTAGAGGACGTTAAATTAACTTTATGTACCCTCCTGCCTACCCTCTATGTAGGCAGGAATTTTAAATGAACAATGACTTTGGACGATATCATAGAATAATTTAAGGTCAAACTTTTTATTTTTTTTTCTTTATGAAGTGTATTTTTTTTTTTTTTGAATGATTGCTTTCTTGCTTTCTTGGTTTCATTGTAAAGCTACTTCTTTTAAATTATCTTGCATTTCAGAATCATCATAAAAATAATATTTTCAGTTAAAACCGCTTTAACCTCTAATTCAGAAACGTTGATAATAATCTGAAAATAACGAGTTTTATAAACCAAATGTGAAAATATTATGCGAAAATAGTATAGAAATGATTGTTTAAGTTACCGATACCTTCATAATTTTATGATTTATTACCGCATTTTTTAAATTAAAATTAAACATTAATACGGTTTAACCACATTAACTTATTTATCATTTACTAAAGGACAGCCATACCAGAATGTAAAGTTTTCTGGATAGAAATAAATCAGTCAGGTCGAAAGTCGTATTGTAGAGTGTTTTAGATGATCTTCGTGCCCAATGAATATTCATGGCATCTTCTCCATAATACATCATTACGGATATTCCTTTGCTAAGAATCAACTTCACCTAATTTAACCTTCAAGAATCAAGGTCAGAGAAGAGGTTATAAGAACAAAGTTTGTATTCATGAACTGAAAATGATAAGAAATACAGATTTTATGAACATAAATCTTTGTCTCGCGTTGTATGCCATGTTAGGTTGCATGTTCCCTTGGAGAATATAGTATCTTTCTCTCTCTCTCTCTCTCTCTCTCTCATCTCTCTCGTCTCTCTCTCTCTCTCACACACACACGACACAGACACACACACACACACAAACACAAACAACACACACTCACTATTTCTTTATGTGATCATAAGTCCTGTGAAATGTCTTTTGAAAAGCTGTAGTTGCTGTACTCTCTCTCTCTCTCTCTCTCTCTCTCTCTCTCTCTCTCTCTCTCTCTGCATTAAAGCTCAGATCGAAACATTGAAACTAAGACACAAACAAAGGTGACTCAAGATAACTTGAAATTAAAGCACACATGTGCGAAATGCAAGGTAAAGAAGCGGTTGTAAACAAATAGAGGCATGCGCATCAAATAGCTAAACTGAGGTAGGGAAGTAGAAGAAATACCATATGGACTGAAGGACAAACTCGTAAGAGAGAGAAAGAAGACTGATGGAAAAGGAAATTGGAGACCTAAGAAGAGAAGTGACAAACCGTAAACGAAACAGGAATTGAACAACGACATAGAAGAAAAAGGAGATTAGAAAACAATTGCTCAAGACCAGAACCAGAAATGAAACAGAAACAAGAACTAGACAAGCTACAAAAAAGAAGCTTACAAGGATGAAATGATGAATTCTAGAGAACCAGAAAACACAATTTGCCCCAAAACGAATAAACGCATCAAATAGATTTGCTGTTCTCTCATATACAGAAGAGAAACAACCTTAACTGGAGACTCGTTAGTGGCCAAAAATAGATATACGAGAAAAGTTAATTCTTAATCAGGTGCAGGAGCAAAGAGATAGCCGAGGCAGTGAAGAAAGTTAAAGTAGAAGTGGAAATCATAGTGTGGGGAAGACGAAACGACTTATTTCTAAAAGATGGAAGAACTAGCCAGACATAATTCTTGTAGCAAACCTGATGAATGTTATAAGACATCCGTGAGAAAACTGATAACAGCATTTTTTACAGAACTTCTGCCTATAACCAATGCAAGACACTAATCCCTCAACAAGGTAAGTGGAGTCAATGACAGACTGGAGCAAATATTGCCAAGAAAAGGTTGTTAAACTTTTGGGACAAACTTGTAAGGAATGCAAAACTACATTAAAGAGATGGAACGCAATTGACTTTGGAAGAGGCAAAATTACTAGGAAGCCCTCTGAACGAAAACCTCTTGAAACACCTTTCTCTCTCTCTCTCTCTCTCTCTCTCTCAACAACCACCAAGGGGCCACGTACTTAAAACTTCGCAGAAATAAACACACAAAACCTCCTATCGAGACCAATATTTCTCGCCGCTTGCGAGCTGTATGCAAAGCGCTCGCAAGAAAGAAAGAGAGCGAGAGAGAGAGAGAGAGAGAGAACACGGCAATTTTTTTTTTTATGTGGCCTCTTCTTTATGCGACGCGTTTTCCGAGGCGTGTGTGCATCTGGTTGAGGAATGCGCGAGGCCCGAGAATTTGTAGTTTAGAAAAGGAATGTGATGAGAATTGTCTCGGTAAACGTGAATAATTTCGGTATATGTCACTGTTTTTTTTCTTTTCTTTTGTGTATTTACGTAGCGTATCAAGGCCGACTGCCTGTGGCGGCTGGAAGCGTTGAAGGCCTTAACTTATAATCTTATTATGAAGATAAAGATGAAAATTGTTGATTGAATAAAAAAGAGAGTAAATATCGAACAGAAGTTTCCTCTGAGCAATCGAGTTTTGTGTACAACCAGTAGTGCTTCAGTTGTTCCCCAGATGAGGTAGAGGGAGGATGCATCGCATGTCCCCGCAAAGCGCTGCCAGATGCAAGATTCATGTCTAAATTTACCCGTAAATAAAATAGAAACTACTGGGGATAAACGATTGCAATTTGGTGTGTTTGATGATTGGAGGGTGGATGATCAAGGTACGAATTTACAGCCCTCTAGCCTCAATTGTTTTTAAGATTTGATGGCGGATGTACAGAGCTGGCACAATAGTTTCCTTTTACAAAAGACTAATTAAGCATTTGAGTCTAAGAAACTTCTTTTTTTTAAAACAAAAATCGTCAACTGATGATTCTTATTGATTCTGAAGTACCCGGAAAATATCCTTCCATATTTCCATTTTTTAGACTTGGAATCCTAAAGCACTTCGGACTTATAATTCTAGTGTTCATGGTAAAGTCCTTCCTCGGTCCCACAGAATATGTTTCCAGAAATCTATCTATTCGAAATCTACGCCTTCCTATGAACACTGATTTTCAAGCAAGGCGCCGTGAAATACTTCCTTGTTTTGTTTTCTGGGAATACACAGTATGCTCTCTCTCTCTCTCTCTCTCTCTCTCTCTCTCTCTCTCTCTCTCTCTCTCAACAGTATTTTCTCGCCTCTCTTGCTGGAGAATTGATGGTCTCTCTCTCTCTCTCTCTCTCTCTCTCTCTCTCCTCTCTCTCTCTCTTCCTGAACGACGAATCTCATATGATTTCCTCTACCAGAATCCATGTCATTCCTTCTGTTGCTGTTAAACTCTAGTTTTAATTGTCGGTGGGGGGATATGGACCATTTTAAGGTCTTGATAAAATATTGTCGTTCTTAGATTTAAATTCCGTTCACTCATTACTTTTTTTTTTTCTTTGTAGGTAAACAACATATGGTTCTCTCACTTAGCTTTATGGAATGCTATTAAATATATATTTTTTTTATAACACTATGGTTTAATGTTAATATTTTCATATATAAAAATTCCTGATCATTGGAGAAAGAACTCGTCAGCGTATCATAGTCAAATCACAGAATACAAAAATCCTCAGTAACATAACATCATTGAATAATTTAGAGTTCCGAGATTAAGAAAATTAGTCCAGCTTATTACAGCTACAGTGGAATAGAGCACTAAAGAGAAATATTCTCAAGGAGGTAACCGGAAGTAAATCGTTTTTTATTATTATTAATAAATAAAATACATTATTTTAATTCTTACAATTTGTAATATAGTATATTCATCATAAAATATTTACATACATAAAACTTGTAATGAAAGTATTTTTGCCACATTGTACTTTATACTAATCATCAAAATATGTTTTTTAAATTACAATTCGTGAAAACTTTTTGAACAGAAGTTTTAAAACCTATTTTATTTACACTGAAAGCATTTGCCATTCTACTTTTTATGCGTTTAATGAATTGCGGGTCAGTACTTATAAAGCCTAAGTATCTTCCCATCCATATCCCAGCTATAAAATCTAGATTGAACTGAAATATGAGGAGCTTCTCCGAATACACCAATATTTCCCAAATCTTTCTTTTCCTGTTTCATCGCCATTTGAGGGAGAACTCAAATCTACTGGCAATAATCTTTAATCCAAGACAATTTTCCTGAATGACAATGGCAGGAATTTTAAAACCAAATCATAATTATGGATGCGTCGAAATTTTTACTTCATCACGCTAACGATAATAGCCGGATAATTACCAATAACGAAGGCAATTACAAGGATATACAGGCATAGGCTCCTTAATTAAACAAAAAACCGCCGGCTGCTTCAGCCAACGTTGGGCGAATTAGTGGCCTCATTTGCATTTAATTTGCATTTTTCGTCTCAAGGATTCGTCCTAGGAACTTAGAAAGGAAGGCTGGCCTGATTTTCCTAAGGAATCGGTTTATTTATCTCAAAGTAAACACCATGTTGACCAGGTTGTCCTTGTCTGGAAAAAAATTACAATATAATCAATGTTAGTTCTTTATGTGCTCCTAAAATCAAGAATGGCTCAGCTGTGATTGAAAATAAAATTGACTTTATTGAGTGTAGTTCCGGGAATTAAAAAAGAAAATACTGAAAGTGACGTCATGTATTCGTTTGGTCCATAAAACTGAATTTGGTTTACATACTACAGCTATTCATATGGTTATATGATTGGGAATAGCAGGTGACTGCACTAAACTAAATCTTAGGGAAAGGGGAACCGTATTTAAAGAATGGTTTACCTCTGTCTAATTTAGATTGGAAAATGATTTGACGTTCTTTTGGGGAAAACAATTTCATAATTTACATGCAAATTCTATTTCAAATTTTAAGTGGGCTGTAAGTGCCAGGCCTTAGAGGCCTCTACACCATCTGAGTTGAATATCCAGCTGGATACAAATTAAAATCTTTAAGTCAGCATCCATAAAAATATACAAAATATAATTTTTTTCATGAAGTTAAGTAACCCTAGTTGGAATTATTTTGAAGATATGGAATAATGAATAAAAAAAAAAAAATTCAACTAGAAGTTGTCTTGACATTTCTAACTATTAGCTGAGGGGGGCCCATTTATCAGTAAAAGGACAATTGCTTCCAAAGATCTCAGATCCACGTAGAACGGAAAGCGATGCCATCAGAGAGAATCATGAGGCAATCCTTAATCAGTTTGTCTCTGTAGGGGGGTAGCGCCGTTAGTGGACCTCGTGCGGTGCACTGTAGGTATTAATTAAGGCTTTTTTGCAGTGTGCCTATGGGGTCTAGCGGCACCACTTTCATTGTTCCCTTATTATTGTCCTCCTTTCCCGATTTCTTTCTTCACTTACTTTTCACCTTCTCCTAACACTTGGTTCATAGTGCACTGCTTTGAGGTCTTCCTCCTGTTTCACCTTTCAACCTTTTACTGTCAATTTCCATTTCAGCGCTGAATGACCTCATAGGTTTCCGGTGCTTGGCCTTTGACCTAAATTCTATATTCAACTCATATTCACTCAACTTAACCATCTGTCTTTGTTCGCTATCTACGAATGGTTAAACTAGACTTATTTTCTTGAGTATTCATCTTTCCGATCGTTTGGATGAATACAATTCGAATAATTGAAGACGAAAAGTAGTTCTAATAATTCGTGATCAAATTTGATAGAATGTAGCACGCGAAGGGAAAAAGGCTTTATTCTGCAACAGGAAGGAAGTACAACCCTGTTCCGGTATGAACAAGGTCTGTCTCTAGAGATACAACCCACAAATAAATATGATCTCGACGAAATCCCCATCAAATTACCCGAATCAGATCCTAGCTTCATCCAGGATTCATCAGATACAAACAAGGGGTTGTCTATCTGTTTTCCTGTGCTCAAAAGCGATAAAATACATTCCATTAAAGATGCCATCACGGGAAGCAATGAAGAAACCCCATTTATGACAAGGAAGGATGGCTAGCGACGAGACATGGACGCGAGCGAAGTGGATGGGATTCAAGTCCGGGAGCATCTTTTCCGAGACCTTTCCCTGAAAAAGAGCGGGACAACATCTCTTGAAAACTAACCATAGAAACTTTTTGGAAATAATCTCGTTAAGTTTCCCACTCCCTAAGTCAGCGAGGTGCCAATGACATAACCTAACCTAAACTACGGAATGGCAAAAAACCGGGACTGGTGCAGTACTAGAATACCTCTCAGGAATTTGCGTCCAGAAGAACAAAAGACGATCGTCCATTACGAATGAAGGACGACACAAACGTTGCCCTTAAGTAAACGTTTGTTTCAAAATACGCACGCAGGCCGCTGGCACATTAAGATATGATGCTATTGTGATAAAGGTTCTGAAGATAAGTATTGTGTTTACGATCACACGCACTTACACAGGGGCGGTCGTAGAATAGAACGGGGTACTGTTTACATACCCACAAATACATGGGACAGGATGTCACGGGCAGTCGCAGAGCGGGGTACATTTTATACCCACACACAAGTGGCCGTGGAGGTAGGTAGGGGTTTAAGGGGTGGGGTCACATGACCAAGCATTATACCATAATATGTTAGCACTCTAATTCCTAACACACTGAAACGATCCATTAAAAGCAGACATTATTCCTAAATCACGTCATAAAGAAGCGATTTATCTATTTTTTATTTAATTTAATTTATTTTGATTTTTTTTTGAATGACGAGAATTCTTTGATAACGATAATGATAATGGGCCTTTTCTACTACCACAAATTGTAGAAATGACCACCACAGGAGGGATCTGAATGAATTCTATTCGAACATAATCTCCGCTATGCTTGCTTCGGGCAGGACTGCCTACAGATTTCGTAAAGGTAATTCTCGTAATACACCTGGATGGAATGACTTGGTTAAAAGATCTGTATACATACTCACGAGAAATGTTTTTACTGTGGATGGCAAATGGTAGCTCCAGGAAGGGCACACTGCATTGCTAATGAGACAGGCGAGAGCGCAGATCAAACTTGCTTTTTAGCACTGCAGGTTAAATGAAAAACAACTAAGAGTCGATGCAATGTCTAGAAACTTAGAATCTGGTGATTATCCTCGTCTTTGGAAAGATATCCAGTCCTTAAAACCCAAAATCGCAAGTATGTGGGGCGATCACTTCAACAATATCCTGAATTGCATAAATGATCAAGATTCCCGAAGGGATGTAGATAACCTCCTTACTGACAACATTCAGTTTCATTTTGCAGACCGTATTACGCCAGGTAACATCAGCGATGCCATAAACAGCCTACCTAATAATAAATCGCCCGGCTGTGATGGACTTCCTGCAGAGGCCTTCAAATTCTGCCATCCACGTAATTTACATTTTGCTAGCTGCCCTATTCAATGCGTTGCATAATTCACCGGTTTCTTCCAGACTCCCTACTCTTAGTTCACTTGATACCATTAATCAAAATCAAGCTAAAGGATGCAGCTGACCCGGGCCAACTACCGGCCGATTGCAATTACAACGATCGCATCGAAGATACTTCAGTCTGTTCTTCTAGTGAGACTTCTCCTTTTGTACACACCACTGACAACCAGTTCTGGTGTTTCAAAGCAAACCACTCAACCGACACCTGCATCTACATACTGAAAGAATTGCTGAACTACTACCTATCATCAGCCTCTCCTGTTTTCCTTTGTTTTGTAAGAAAAGCATTTGACAGAGTAAACTACCTGAAGCTCTTCCTGAAGCTGCATAAAAGGGGCACACCCCTGTATCTAATTGGCATTTTACATTGCTGGCTCTCCACACAGCAATTCTGTGTCAAATGGGGTAACGTATTATCTTACACCTTCGGCTCCCTAAACGGGGTTAGGCAAGGGGGCATTCTCTCTCCATACCTGTTTAATACGTACACAGATGCCTTGAATGTCAAACTGAACTCACTCCCAATCGGATGCACTGTCAATGAAACAACTATAAACAACCTCTGTTACGCCGACGATATGGTTCTGATTTCCCCATCAGTGCAAGGTCTCCAACGACTCATCGACACTTGCCACCAATATGCAGAGGAATTTGATATAATCTACAACGAAACCAAGACCCAGTGCATGTCGCTGCTCCCGAGATCGCTTAAGCATATTGCAGAACCTCAAATTTTCCTCGAAACCATTGGTTGGAATTTGTGCACGAATATCCGTATTTGGGTCACTTATCACAGACGACCTAAAAGATACGGCAGACATTGAACAGAGGCGTCGTAAACTATGTGCAGCTGGCAACATGATTGCAAGGAGGTTTGCCTTCTGTCACCGAGACGTGAACCTGCTGCTCTTCCGCTCGTACTGCTACAGTATCTATGGGTGTTCCCTCTGGACGACTATACCCGAGAGACCATGAGACGCATCACTGTTGTGAACAATGACATTCTGAGACGCCTCACAAACACTCCCCGCTACCACTCCGCCACACAGATGTTCATAGAAAACCACCTTGACAATTTAAAAATCATTGTTAGGCGAACAATGTCCAGTCTGGTAACACGAGTGAGAAACAGCAGCAACTCGCTCATACAAAGCATCCTAAGGAGTGAAGCAAGAAGAAGATCTAAATTGTGGGAAAGATGGGAAAATGAGGCCTTTGTCCCCTAAACGGACTTAAATCTTTGTATTGGCAAGATGTCATCTGCAGTTTTTGTCTTTTATTACATTTATTACTATTTTAATTTTTTTCATTATTACTGTGATTACTATCAAGTTTAAAGTTTTTTTTTTTTTTTTTTTACATTCAATTTATGTATTTAGCCCTCTGGACCTGACTACTGTAACCATCTAAGGTCTCTAGTTGAAATTTAAGTTATAAAATATGTGCACTAACTGTTATTACTCTCAATGCATATTTTTTTTTTCTAGCTTTTATGCTACCCCTCCGCTATTTTGTGGATAAGTGCCGATTATTCATTTTCGTTTCTATTTTATCATGTCTCATGTATCTAGATTGTGTATGTTACTGTCTGTATTTTGAATATTCAATGTATATGGCACCAAGCTGAAATAAAGCATATTATTATCATTATTATTATTATTATTATAACCACCTGAATTCGATAGGAACATTTGCCAAAAATCTGAGGGATTGAAAAGAAAATGAGGTACGATATCTCGAGCTAGAAAAATAATGAAAGCAAAAGCGACGCCTCCAATATTATCTTCTCGGGATTTTTTGTCTAAAAAAATTCTATTTATCTAAATTCTCACTCAACATGAAATGTAGAATTATAAGCAAGGCGAACAAAGTCAGCATTCCTACGAGGAATGTAATATACAAAATATATTTTGGTAGATGCAGAAAGCTCATTTTTGAAATAGTAGATATCTCTTCATTATCGACTATATTATCGATTACATAATTATATATTCAATATATAAGTATTTTTTCTCACTAATCTTGGAGGGTGAATTATACAATCGATTATGCATAGATAGTAATTATTCTTTTGTTTTTAAACTTTATTTCAGCAACTACGGAAATGGACTTTGTATATTACATTCCTATTATTACGGAAATAATTATATGAAATACAAATGACCTCGTTCGCCTGGCTTTTTTGCGATATAAAAAATAATTTTATTCTTCTATTTGATTCCAGGGTAAACAGCAAAGCTTTGAATCAAAGAATGAATAGATCACAACACCTTTCATTTTCTACCTACAAACCTACAACCCTTTCAGATCTCGTTCCTAATCCATCAATCTAACTATTGCCAGCCTTTCGACATCTATCAGTGTTCGTATTATCTCGAGAGTGACGCCACAGTCCTTTCTTCGATCAGCAAACTTTCTCTCTGATTCCATTTTCGTAACAAGTTATGAATAATTTGCACTCTAATTTTTTTTTTATTATTTTTTTTATGAACTACGAAAATACTTTTGTCCGATAAAGGATGAACCTCTTCCAGTTTGTCATAGATTGTGGAAATATTCCTCATGTCAATTGATGTAAAAAAAAAAAAAAAAAAAAAGTGTGATTTCTTAAAGAGAGAGAGAGAGAGAGAGAGTAGAGTGGACCGGGTGGGGGATGGGGGGGACGTGGCTCGGTGGGAGTTATTCTTCGGGTAGCTCTAGAACGAAACATTTTACTTATTTCTGTTTTTATGTTTAGACTTTGAAATTGCATTTGCCTTGCGAGATAAGGATCTCTCTCTCTCTCTCTCTTCTCTCTCTCTCTCTCTCTCTCTCTCATTAACCCCTACCTGATTTAATATTATTGAGAACTTAAAGTACAGAATTCCTAATTTCAGTTATTTTTTTATAACCTCTCTACGTGAACTAATGGTCAATTTAGCTTCCTTTATGGAGTTATCTCTGCATTTGCTCTATAAGAAAATTATTATATTTAGTAAACATTCTTATACTTAGTTATATAATTTTTAAAAATAAGTCATATGATTTTAAATTCTATAGCAAATTTAGCAGGAAAAGTAGTAAAAATGAAATTTATTCGTATTCATGCAGTTAAATAAAACCATAAATAATATGTAATTCTGAGTATAACAAAACAAAATGATGAAGATTTGTGGGTGTATAAAAATAAAAGAAAGGACAAAGAAATATTGGAAGTAACTGAATCAATTTCAAATACAAGTCTAACAGCAGAAACATTGAAAGTAGTAAAAACAAAAAAACTCATCCTTTATAGCACCTACAATCTTGTATATGACCCTATCCCTTGTGTGAATGGGTGGGCACGGTTGGGCAAAATTTGGTGTATCGTCGTACGAAGCATAGAGCAGGACGGGACAATAAAGAGCTAAAGTTCGGTGCCGTCCTGTGCAGTAGAGATTAAACGCTCCCAGTGACATCTAGTGGACTCCCATCACACTATGAAATAGAATTCGTCAGGAACTGCAAGATATAGTTTGCAATTTGATCAAATTTGCATGAGAATGTCCCTGAATCTTTGGGAATTTCGTAACCTGTCATGATGCAGAAATATCGTATCGTCGATTACAAAATGGATAAGTTCGTATGTCAATATTAAAATAGATCGTCTACCAATTGCAAACTGTAAGTTGTAATTTTATAATCTTGGAACTTAAAGGTGCTGGATTTATTAGGAATTTCGTTCCTGTAATACCCTGACGAGAATAAACAATAATGAAGGCATATTTTACATTAGAGTAAAAAGAAAAGTTTTCCATTTAAAAGTATTATTTACATTCAGCTCAATGAAATAAGACTGCTGAGTTCAGAGCTTCCCAGAAATCAATATTGAGGTCAAAGTGCTGACTTGGGTAATCCTCAGGTCTAAGAGACATCCCTTAAACGATGCTTGGTGCCCGGTAAAGAAAATGACCTAGCTTGACCTACTATTAGAGATTGCAGAATAATGCCATAAAGTCAATAAAGGTTCCTTTTTTATATGTCTCCTGTTAATCAAGAATTCATTTAATGCAAAAATTAACCATACAATTACGGAATGACATAAACAACAATTTTGAACAATATTGACCTTTGTTTAGCTGGGCACTGAATATGGTTTAAATTTTGATTTTCATTCCTCATGATTGGATAGTGGTTTTATTTTTTGCTCGCAATGCGAAGAAAAAGGAATCTCATTTGTCTCTGAATCAACAACAAGGTGATACTATACAGATCTATATATATATATATATATATATATATAATATATATATATATATATATATATCTATATATATATATATATATTATACATAAAGGAATGTGATGGTCACTCGCAAGTAACGAAAAAAACATTTACAGGTCTATTTTGTTTACGAGAAAGCGTGAGGGTAATATGTAGTGCCAGTTTACCGAAAGAGAGAGAGAGAGAGAGAGAGAGAGAGAGAGAGAGAGAGAGAGAGAGAGAGAGAAGGGGGGCGCGTTGTGGGGGGCGGGGTATGGGAGAGAATAGTATGTCATATTACATAATTGTCAATTTCCAAAATAGAGACAGATAGAGAGAGAATCGTTTGTCTCATCTTAGGTAATTGTCGATTTTGAAAGGGGAGAAAGAGAAGAGAGATAGAGAGAGAGAGAGAGAGAGAGAGAGAGAGAGAGAGAGAACACGCATACCCAGGGACTTGACTTTATGAATGACAATATTTGCTAGTATACGCATACATATAACTTCTTTAATATGACGCATTATACGACAAGTGAATGCGTAACTACAGGGGCAGCCGGAACCTTATTAATATTGTACTGACTTACTTCAGGAAACGGTTTTGAAGTATTAACAAATTGGACCACATAATTCCTCTCTCCTCTTCTCTCTCTCTCCTCCTCTCTCTCGCTCTCTCTCACCTCTCTCTCTCTCTCTCTCTCTCTCTCTCTCTCTTCCAAGTTCGCTCTACCTCAGAATTAATATATTTTCATATATGTTAACATACATGAAAATATATCAATTCCGAGGTAGAAGCGTATTAGATATTAAAGAACATGTGTAGCTAGATGCATATATATATATATATATATATATATATATATATATTGATATATAGATAGTTATATATATATATATATGATATATATATATATATATATATATATATATATATATATATATATATAATATATATACATATATAATATATATATAGATATATATATATATATATATATATATATTTAATATATATATCATATAATTGTAATGTATAATGTTACAGTTTTGAATTATTTGTTTGTTTGTTTGTTAACTGATGGTAATTAGCGGATGTGATAAACAATGGCATTCTTTGAAACGTAGATATCATCATTTTGACTCCGTGGAAACGAGTTCTTAATAGGACAGATTCAGCTTTAGCTCCGAAAATGTTGACGCAGTCACTCCGGACGGCGCCAGGTGGAAGTCGCTGCCTAAGCAGAACACACTACGTCCCTATGTCCGTGCAATGAGTGGAAGCAAGAATCTGGTTTTTGTGTAGAGTTTTATGGGCGTAATAATGAGATGTTATGATATCATGTATCTCTTCCAGTGTAATGAACTTGTGATGAATCAATGACATCATATTATGGGGAGTGTCTTGTAAGTAAGTTCGTACATGAGTACGTACGAGACGTTTCCCCTGCATAATGTGAGAGTAAGATAACTGGGCTCTTGGAAGCAGCCCCTATGTCTTGATTGTTTTAGTGTGGGTGTTCACAGCGTACTTTTAAGCCCAAGCGTGGCTTTGTCTCTTTATATTTTAAAACCTTTATTTCAGAGATGTCCTTTTTCATATGACTTTTTGATTTATGCCATTTGGGTTTGCTTACAATTTATTTATGTGGGATTTATTTCTTTTTGTATATCCCCAGATGTTTCTGGTGGTGGGAACTTATCTGGCCATGGGAACTTAACAGATGGTTCCGTGGATATGGTGTTGGGAGACTATGACATTTCTAGTTTACCATATTTTATGATTAAAAACTAATGTTAGTTATTGTAGAGAAAGAGCTGGACGGGTTTGGTTCGATCCCCAGGGTTATTTGGATGAATTATTTGGATTTTGAATTTTGACATATTCAGTTAAACATTTTATTTCTTTGACAATTTGATTGATTTATTTAATCCTTTTATTCCTAAATAAATGTATTTTTGTAGTTCACGAGTCTGATTTAGTTACCTTAGGTAATTATGTGAGAAACGGTTGGATTGGTTGAGAGAGAGAGAGAGACAGAGAGAGAGAAGAGGAGAGAGATAGAGAGAGAGAGTCCCCTCAGTGCCTTGCTGCTATAAGGTCATTGCTACCAACATATAATTATTTTTTATTTTTGGGGCAATCTGTACCCGAGTTGGAAACCTCGTAACGATGTATTGTATGTATGTATGTTTGTATGTGTGTGTGTATGTTATATATGTATGTATATATATGTATATATGTGTGTGTGGTCAAACAAGGAACCTTGTTTTTTGTTGAATACTTGAACCTCAGGACTGACAAAAACAATCCCTTTGTACCAACAGAAGCAGGAAAAGACAGACGTAGAGAATCTTAAGCAAAATAATAGCGACTCATTCCCAACACAAAGCGATGTTACAACAAGAGAAGGAAAGGATGAGATTGTTACAAAGGCCATTATTGTAATAGACTTTTTGGGGTCCGTCCGGTGCGGGTGTTAAAACCATGATTGTGAGAGAATTATCTTTTGGGTTTTACTTAACCTTTGCCTCCAGTTGGCCTGCAGCTGTGGCAAACGGCAATTAAAGATATTGCTGTATGCTGGTACTGAATATAGGCTGTTATTCTGGGAGCCTATCTCTCTCCCCTCTCTCTCCAATGCTCTCTCTCTCTCGTCAATCTCTCCCTCTCTCTCTCCTCTCTGGGCTCTCTCATCTCCTAACGATAACATAAGAGATTGTACTCATCTTAAATGTATGTAATTATCTTTCCGAAAACTTTTACTTAAAGATAATTTTTTTTTCCAAAATATTTTTCAGATCTATTGTTGAAAGGAATCAGTGCTTATCTTCACATGTATGTGTTTGTGCGTGTATGTGTGTGTGTGTTTGTATGTTTAGTTCATATTGCATTTGGAAGAATACACGTCCCATCTGTTGTTGAAGGTTTACGTTAAGAATTCATCTGAATAATTCATAGGTGTGTGTCTATCATTTGATTATTATTTTCATTGTGCCCCATTTTAACACTGGTGTTCATTTGGGATTCGAATGCTTCTGTTTTTGTAACTTCAGATTATTATATAGTAAAATCTCTATTGCTAATACAGCTGTAAGTTCACCCTATGCTAACAAGGATAAAAGAACTTCTTATATCTCGGAAGAGGCAGCGAGAGCGTTCGTTTTGAAAGTCATTCTTCTGCTTTCCCACTTCAGTCGAACGTTGGCAGTTGCTAAGGACTCAACTCTTGACAAGGACGCATCAGGTGAGGTACTGTAGCCTCAGTCTCGCAGCTCAAAGGAAGTGATTCTTCTAATGGAGTGCTTGAATAATGGATGCTGTTTAGCATATAGCGACTACATTTTTCCATAGACGGGCTGGACGTGCTGGCCAAAGGTAGAGGTCCTCCTTTCACTTCTCTGCAGCTGGAATGTGAAAACAAAGAAGGATTACACTACTCTATGGAATGATTGAGAGGATATACAAACAGAAGGGGTAGTTTTCGAGCTAGGTACCCCATATCTTTGTCAGGGAGAATTCACTGTTTAGGTTGGTGCACCCTGTAAAGCGTAAACTATTTGTTATTTGTCTATGCAACTTATACATGTGTGTGTATTCATGTATATATAAATATATATATATATATATATATATATATATATATATATATATATATATATATATATATATATGTATGTAGTATGTATATATATATATATATATATATATATATATATATATATATATATATATATATATATATATATATATATATATATATATATATGTATAATATATATATATATATATATATATATATATATATATATATATAGTATATATATATATATATATATATGGCATTAATTTATAGCCTCTTGCGGTAGGGGAGGGGGTAAAAGCTTCACTGAAGTTCCTGGATTTGTATGGTGTCCTAGGTACACGCCTGGGCGCCGACAATTCTATTATCGCCTAATAAATTCCCCTTCGGTTAAGTATATATGAAAAATATATTAATTCCGAGGTAGAGTTAATTAGATATTAAAGGACATTTGTAGTAGCTCGATGTATATATATATATATATATATATATATATATATATATATATATAATATATATATATATATATATATATATATATATATATATTGCGTGTCGTGTGTCTGATTGTATATATAGAACGTGTGTGTGTGTGTGTGTGTGTTTCCGAGTCTGTATCTGCGTGCATGAAATGGCCGAGTAGAATTCCCCCAGACAAGTTTTTCTTTCGGGCTACAAACTTGTAATCACAAATGAGGATTCAAACGCATTGTCAGGACGGCTTCTTTGTTGACAGAACTCTCTCTCTGACCTTCACTTAGTCCAAGGTCAAGTTGCCATCGCAACTTGATATCGGAGAATATAAGGTCAGGATATGAATATACTAACTTGAACTGTGGAGGTCTCTAATTATACGTAACGTTAATTCACAAAAATGTTAATACAGCATTTAATATAGTATTGATGTAACCACATTCCACAATATTTAGCGCCGTTTTGTTAATTTTTTTAAACTATACATTTTTGATATATCTAAAATCATTTTATCGTCAAAGCCATTGAATGCATTCTTGCGTGACTTGTTTTTCTTTATAACAGAAACTGGCATCAGAACATGATCGAAGTTTTCCCAAAGACAGATTCGTTATGATGACATTCAAAAATCGTTATTCCAGCAACAATATCCAGTTAATAATTCCTCGATCTCGATTGCCGTTGAGAAAAGGGAAGCCAATTCAGTATAGTACTACAAGTATTATTCAAGTGATTCGTAATAGTGTCATTAAAGGCAGGATCTGAACTAAATAGGTATAATTTCCAAAAGTCAGAATCGTGTTGTACATCGTAACCTGGAAAACATCAGATTGTGCCTTTCGCAAAGACGCCTTTCGTGAGACGAAAGTATTAGTTTCATATGAGCCAGCATCCCAGAACACATATCATTCATATGAGTAATCTTAGTCAAAAAAAACTAAAGCCCATCAGGAAGGTTTATATTAAATCTTGGATGTTGACCTACAAGGGTTTTCGGAGGTCATTGTCTAGGACTAATATTTCTTGGGGGTTTATTATCTTTATGATACTCACAGTCTTTTGTTTTTATGTTTTTACGGTCATCCCTGACGGGCTTTTACTAAACACGCTTCCTGCAAAGCTAGATACATACCGGGCTAAAATCCTTGCGGTGACTATCAAGGAAGATCGTAAATCTTCTCCTGCTTCATCTCCGTTGTCATCTACGAATTCCCCAAAACCGAAGCAATGTTGACCATTCTTATTTGGGGGGGGAATGACTGAAGGAGAGATAGGCGCAGGTGTCATCCCAGGGTGCAGGAGCTGTGCAATGAAAGACGTAGGATCCGTCGCTCGTGATTCACTTGTCCCTGACCTTCCGCCTTTTGCCCCGAATAATGGCTTCACTGAGTTGAAGCCGAAGGATCTCTCTCTATCTCGCCCCTTTGGGAAACATGAATCGTCGTCTCCCCGCGACTGATCGAACCGAACAGGTAATTTAGACCTTAACTCTTGCAGCGTAACCAAATGCGGGAATATAAGATATGGGTGTTGGATTGCCCATTTTGAAAAGCGGAAATTTCCAGCTTCAAAAGAAGAACGAACACAACTTGCACCGGGGTAAACGAACGAAGGGTGACGTAACGGCCACCTTCCCGAAAAAGTACGTACATGAACTCGCTGCTATGAGCATCAGTCAAGAGTTGTGGCCCATCCAGGCATCACACCGAGACCTCTACGCTCCTCTCAAATGAAGAGTTTTCTACTAAATTATGAAATGATGGATGGCATAATTCGAGCGCTTTTTCGGGAAGTGGCCGCCTTCTGAGAGAGGTGTCCGCGATGCCACCGTTCGGTCCGTTTATCCTATAAACGACCTTGATTTAATCCCAGCTGATCTCAGTGGAAATCCGGAATGGATTAGGATGTTCTGTAATCAGCTGGATATGATGAATGAAGTCAAATAAGCTCCCGGATTCATTGTTGTTTTTGTCTCACAGTCCATGATTCAACTTCAGTTGTTTTTCGCCTCTGTTTACAAAATGAAAATTGTTGTTCTGCACTTGTGGAATATGTGTGTGTATATATATATATATATATATATATATATATATATATATATATATATATATATATATATATATATATATATATATATATAATATGATAAATGGTATACATACATACATATATATATATATATATATATATATATATATATATATATATATATATATATATATATATATATATATATATATATATATATATATATATATATATATATATATATATATATATATATATATATATATATATATATATATATATATATATATATATATATATATATATATATATATATATATATATATATATATATATGTGCGTGTGTATGTGTGTGTGTGCTTTTCCATAACCAGCTCTCTCGCTCTTCCGTCCATAAAACAATCAGTGACCGAGATGTGTACTACTGCACGTTACAACCAAGTATTAATTCGGCGCAATCGAGTTTTCTGTTCAGCGTATAATCAAGGCCACCGAAAATACATATATCTTTCGGTGGTCTCGGTATAATGATTTACGAACTGCGGCCCAAGGAAACTTAAACGCAGCCCCTGCGGGTGGCCTGTTCTGTAGCATTGCCAGACGCATGGTTATGGCTAACTTTAGCTATAAAATGAAATCAAAGCTAATGAGGATAAAGGGCTGCTATTTGCTAAGCATAATGATTGGAGGGTGGATGATTAACATAACAAATTGCAGCCCTCTAACCTCATCGTTTTTAAGATCTAGGGCGGACGGACAGACAAAAAGCATCTCAATAGTTTTCTTTTTGCAGAAAACAAAAATGGTCGTAAATAAGACGACAAATCAAACGAATAAAAGATGGAATTTCGTCGTCATTCCATTATCTCTGGAGTCACGTAGCAGAGAAGTCAACCCTTCCAGGGACCCTGCAAAGCTTTGCAGAATTAACTAAATTGCCAGGGCACTGCATGCAATAGGGCGTGGCATTGCTGCCTGTCCACATGTCTCATGGAGGAAGCATACACACACCAGAGCGCACACAAGAGAGCTTACAAATATGGAAGCATACACAAAGGCCATTACAGTCATCACTTCAGAACGAGTAAATAGCAAGACGAGACTCCACTTCGTGATGAGATCCTTTACATAACATTGACTGCAGTCACTGTATAACCTTAAGTACAATTCTTCCCAGTATTAAACTTGTCAATTATTGTTTTAGCTCTAAGTCCGTGAAATTAATGCCAAGACACGAATATTTCTCTTTCAATTTTCCGCTGTTTGGAGGAGACAGCGTTTTCTAGATATCGCTTATCAAACGCCATCAGCAATTGTACTGAAGAACATTTCAGAGATATTCGCTTCTCCTTCTGATACATTTTCCCCTCCTGAATTCTCTAGAAATAAATGAGAATCTTTTTCCTTAGTGCACGATAAATAAATGTATGAAAACTTAACGACGTTATTTCGTACATAAAATTGGGCGCGGAAATACAATTTCTCTATACAATAGAATACAATATAGAATTTAGGCCACAGGCCAAGAGCTGGGATCAATGAGGTCACTCATCACTGAGTGAAAAAGTTTGAAGGTCTAACCAAAGGAAAATCTCAAAGCAGCTGAAGCACAAGAAATCAATTCATAGGAGAGAGTGGAAAGGTGGATAGTTTGTTTGTTTGTGTGTATGGTGTTTTTTACATTGCATGGAACCAGTGGTTATTCAGCAACGGGACCAACTGATTTACGTGACTTTCGAACAATGTCGAGAGTGAACTTCTATCACCAGAAATTCACATCTCTGACCCCTCGATGGAATGCCCGATAATCGAACTCGGAATCACCGAGGTGGAGAGTAAAAGGGGATAGAAGAAAGAGAATGTGAACGAAAGTACAGTAAAACGAATAAGAGAGGTTGCAACTGAGGTCAGAAAGGACGCTGCAAAGACTCTTAAATAATGCCTGCAGTGCACCACGTGAGGAGCACTGACTGCACTCCCACTCCTATGAAAACAAAATCCTTTCGTAGACTCCAGTTTCAATCTCCCCAACCTAGTCAAAACATAACAAAAAAATGGTCGAATTATTACGATCTTCTCCACCTGTCTGGTTAGGGAATGTGAATACACGAGAGGAATTTAGGGATAATGAAAACCTTTGTGCCGTAAACATTCACTCAGGTAATCCTCCAACACCTTTCACGGCTGCCTTTGGCACGATTAGCGCCAGGTGGGAGTTTTATATGTCGTCCGCCATCTTCGTTTGGTCAAGTCTTCTGATGCTTCGAAAGTCCTCAGTGAGTGACTTAGTTTGTTTGATTGTTTATTTTTGATGAGCAAATTCATGGTGTTTAATTCCAGCCTTTACCGTATGTGAATGATTCTTCTTTCGTTTTATGTTTTTATTTGATATGATAATGATTTTCCTCAAAACCAAACACCCCCAACACACTATATATATATACTATATATATATATATATATATAATAGATATATTATATATATATACTATATATATTATATATATATATATATGTGTGTGTGTGTGTGTGTGTGTGTGTGTGTGTGTGTGTGTGTATATATGATAATAATCCCATCAAAGTTTGATTCGTTTACCACCTTAGATGAAAAAATAAGAGACAGAATCCTGGCATCTTTTCAACTTTACTTCCAAGCCATTGGTATAGGACTGAAACAAAGTGGCAGACATCTTAATATAGTATATATATATGTATGTATATATATATATATATATATATATATATATATATATATATATATATATATATATATATATATATATATATATATATATATATATATATGAATAACTGATCACGAAATATATAAAACGCGATGCTATGTAGTATAAATAAAGGTAATGCCACGGAGGAAAAATGAAAAGAACGAGAAATGCCGAAAACCCTTCACTGGGTGCAATTCTCGTCTTTTCATTTTTCCTCCATGGTATTAACGTTATATATATATATATATATATATATATATATATATATATATACTATATATATATATATATATATATATATATATATTATATATGTATGTATGTATATATATATATATATATATATATATATATATATATATATATATATATATATATATATATATATATATATATAATATATATATATATGTATATATACACTATATCATATTATATATATATATATATATCTATATATATATATATATATATATATATATATATATATATATATATATATATATATATATATATATATATATATATATATATATATATATATATATATATATATATATATATATATATATATATATAATGTATAAAGGTATCGATACGGAGACAATACGAACAAACTATTAAAACCGTTTGAAACTACAACTGAACACCTGGCAGGTTTTATATGATCAGTACCTCGTTAATGGCTTGGAAGCAAAGTCGAAACCGATCAGGATATTACAAACAATTTCTTATTATTCCACTAGATTATATATATATATATATATATATATATAATATATATATATATATAGTATAGTATATATATATGTATGTATGGTATGTTATGTATGATGTATGTTGTATGTTTATGTATATGTTGTATGTATGATGTATGTATGTATGTATGCATATATATATATATATATATATATATATATATATATATATATATATATATATATATATATATATATATGTATGTTTGGTATGTATGTTATGTTGTATGTATATGATATATATAGTATATTTTGTATGTATGTATGTATGTATGCTATTTATATTATATATTATTAAATATATATATTATATGTATGTATGTATGTATGTATTTTGTTTTATGTATGTATTATGTTTTATTGTATGTATGTTATGTTATGGCCAAAGAATCTATTCAATATTTTCCTTGAATAGAATCTTGTAAAATGCTGATGAATAGCGAATGCTTTCATACCCGAAGCTTACCACTTTCCTCCTCCGAAATGACCAGAACAAATTATATTGGTAATATGAATTACAATTCAAGTCTTTTGGGTCTTCCTTTAATACAGCAATCCCCAACCCTTTTCATTCCTCATTCTTCACTTCCTTACCTATATTAAAACTCATAACACGGAGGATATTAGTTTTAATGCTAATTACTCACGATGCTGTTCTGTAGCAAGTAACGAAATGGAACTTAATTAATAGTAGATTCCAGCTCGTCCTTCTTGTATCTCTCTCACTCTCTCTCTCTCTCTCTCTCTCTCTCTCTCTCTCTCTCTCTCTCTCTCTCTCTCTCTGTGCCCTAATGGTTTTCCATGCTATAACCTTGTGAGATGAGATAAGGTTATTTGATTTTAGTAAGTAATGATCTTAGGTTGCCTATCATTACTACAAAGTCATTGGATTTTATTTCCGGAAATCGCTCAAATATACAGTGCTCGTGAGTATGTGGTGATTCTGATTGTATATTATGAGGTTTGCTTATTGCCCCTTTAGCCTAAGCAACCCGTTTCTATGGCAACGGTTCGATGGTTTCATCATAAAATCATCGCAAGTTCTTTTGGGTAACGAATGATGCCTCAGAGCTGACCTGGCTTCATGTATGCAACTCCTTAATAACCTCAGTTAAGTATTAACTGCATCTAAAAGGAAGCAAATGGCATTTCACTGTTAAAAAGAGCGTTTCTTACTGAGAGATGTCCAGAGGAATCGTTAAGTTTATACAAATCTCCATTAATCAGTTAGGATAGGCAATAGGTCACTAGGTCAGAGAAGAGTTGTCCCGTTCTGAAATCGATCTGAGGCAGCTAATTTGCTGAAGAAGAAAATATTCTATAAAATATTCTTCTTAGTTTTTATGGCTGCTTGAGAGTTTCCTTCAGTCAGTAAGAGGAAACGAGAGTAGATAAGGCAGATGACGGTCACCCTGCTTCCTCCTTCTACCTCCCTTGTTCCATGAACATCATCCATAACACCGTTCCAAATCTATTGAATGGGGATACAGATGGCTCTAGACTGGACAGTGATTTAGAAAGAAGCTGCCATATTTTTCTCAGGTTTCTTTATATTGGTGTGAGCGAAAGATTATTTTGCTGAATGACCAGGAATCTCGTTATTAAAACAAGGTGCCAATAGATGTCGTCGGTACTTCCTTTTTAAAAGTCCTTTAACTGGCCACCCAGAATTTGGGGGTTTGGGGGGTTTAGGAATGATTCCAGTTTGATAACAATTATAAACTGAAATCCACTGTCTATTTAGAGCAAAAGATCTTAAATACCAAGGATCTTGCAGTATCTTGGAGTTTCATTTCCATAGTCGGTTAACCAAATCAACTGCCTACAGATTGATTTTAAAGTGGGAACTAATTCCTAGGATGTATACAATTATTGAGCACCCACAGTTTTATTGCGATGCACTTAGGTTAAGTTAGGTTAGGTTGGGTTGGGTTAGGTTATTCTAGGTCAAACTAATTCTGTGACAAGGAATTTGG
>NC_061098.1:37322311-37333270 GCF_015104395.2 Macrobrachium nipponense | reverse complement strand
TACACACACACACACACACACATATAGATATATATATATATATATATATATATATATATATTATATATATATATATATATATATATATATATATATATATATCATATACATATACATATAGATATACATATACATATACATATACATGTACATGTACATGTACATGTACATGTACATATACATATACATATACATATATATATATATATATATATATATATATATATATATATATATATATATATATATATATATATATATATATATTGTATATTTCGCTAAAGCTAATGCAAACAAACCGGAGTAAAATCTTATTGATTTTAACATATTTTGTTTTAGTTTTTATTATTGATTATTTTCCAATCGCGAGCCCTCTGGATTTCCATTTAATAATTTCAGTATAAATTATGGTAGTGTGTTAATGTGGCTTTTACCTTAGCACATTCACTTCATGGGTGATATCCCTGCTTACACAAGTTACGGTGGAAAAGACCCTTTAACCTTGGCAGGCAACCCCTCTAAGAGAGTGACATTCCAGAATCAAACCAACGCAACGGGTGGAAAGAGACGCATTAGTCTTGGTTGGTAACCTTTTAAGAGATTACTCTGAATACAAACCTTCTTCTCCAACCTTAGACTTTCTATAACCATTGTACTGTGGCCTTCCATGTTTTGAGTTCCCTTGCTTGAGGATACAATAGGCATTGTTTCCTCTTTTTTGTTGCACTTTCCTGTTTCTCGAATAGTGTGTAGGAGAGGCTGGTGAGAAAGCAAAGGTTGTTTGGTGGATTATCAGGAAAGCGCCTTCTTTACCTAATATATTCTTTCTCATCTTTTTATAATTTATAAATTGATCCTAACTGTCTTTTCCCTGCCTTACAAGGTGTCCTGGTTGCACCTTGTCGACCTCTTGCTTCCAGCAACTTTTAATGTAATTTGTGTAAATAATGTAGGTACTTTTTTTTTGCTGATTGCATTAGCATTGCTTATTCTTCTATTGAGTTTTATCATGTTGATGTTGTTATTAGTTTATTTATTATTTTTAGCTATTAATTTCATATTGTTAATTCTAATTCATTTTTGGAGACATTAAGCTCAACCCTGGGCTTGTTGCTCATCACAGCAAGAAACATTGTTGTAAAGTACTTTATTTAATATTCTGGACTTAAGGCCAAGTCGTCTTGATCTCCAGAATTGTAGCAGTAACTGCTTATTGATGTTTTTATCTAAGACACTTGCAAGTAGTAAAAAAGTCAAAGGTGGAGTCTTTAATTCTCTATGTTTGCACGAACCTGGGTTTATTTTTGTCATAAACTTCCTAAATGCGCAGGTTATGGTTGTTTACTCTAGATCTGGACAACCTATTTATCATTATAAAAACTTGTAGCATAGTTGCTACGAAGTTCTTTGTTTTTATTTTAGGTTCTTCAGTAAGGACTACAATACTTATGTAATTGCTGTTTAACATATCCAGATATTGACGATTCTACATTTGCCGCTCATTTGGAGAGGATTAGTATGGCTCAGTCACATAATTCAAAAGATTAATTTATTCTTTGTGGTGGACTGGAATTTCAAAGCACAAGTGCGTTTATTCAAATTCCACCAATCAACGTGGCCAACCGGTGCTTGAGTTCTGTATATCCTTTGATTTTGTCCAGCTAATTGAAGAACCCACACGTATTTCTAGTACTATTTACTGATATTCCAGCTATCATCAGGTCCAAGGTTCGCAAGTATATAGGCATTTCAACCATTGTGCCATTGAGATAGACAAATCTGTCATTCAGATTAATTATGCCTCATACTATCATTAGGAAAAAGGGTCTAGCCGAAATCTAGAGCTAATTGGATCACATTTCGAAGCTTGTCAGAAATTTAATATTTCAGTTGCCATATCAAATCCAGATCCCAAAGAAGACGTTAAATTTAAATGTTGATGTTATTATTTTAGTTTTTAAAGTATGTCCCTAGATAAATGGCTAGGGATGGTTTGGTGATACATGCAGACGAGCTTACCATAACGAAAGGAACAAATTCAACGAATGGAGACAATCTCTTTCACTGAAAATACACCATTTTTGTTGAGTCTTGCCGTGCTACGAATAGTTAAACTTACCATAGAGCTGAGAGAAATTTGAAAAATCCCTTAGATTGGAAACTTGAAGGAATTACTTAGCCTCATCTGTGGTGGACCTCTTTCGTATTTTCTATCGTTGGGTCAGGCTCGTTTTCCATTCCACCACTACTGACAGATGAACGGCAGTGTGGTCACTAGCCTTTAGAAAAAGACTGAACTGCTTCATCGAGCTTTTGAAGCTAAGCAATCAGCTGAGGATGTCCCCTCATCATGATACTTGTCATCCTGAACCTATTCTCCCAAAATTCTTGCATCTCGCTTTAAGGATGTTAGAAAATGTTTGATTGATTATCTTGGTAGCTGGGGTGGCGAAGATCCTAATACTATATGCCTAAAATAAAATATGCGTGTTTTACCCCATAGTAGATTCTGCAGATTCCTGTGTCAATGTGATATCTTCACGGATTTGTGAGAGCTTAGTAATACAGAGCCTGTTCCAAAGAGAGCATATCTGCAGACTGCAGTCATTACAGGCCAATTTCTGCACTCCCTGTGCTCTCCAAAGCAACAGAAAAACTTATTTTTAAGCCACTAAACAAGTATGTGGAATCTAAAGGATTGTTAGTTAATAGTCAATAGCTTATAGGAAACAGTTTGATACATTGATAATGGTTTTGAGTGTAGAGTAATTAAAATATATTTTAGTGCTGCTTTCGATTAAAAAAATAAATCATAAGGCTTTGTTTAAAACCTTCAGAATCGTAGAGTGAGTGTATAAATCTAATGACTAATTCAAGTCTGGCAACAAACTTGTTACCAGATGAAGTTGTATATCACTATAGTTGATTCACTTAAGGTAGATTCTTGTGCCTACGAGACGTTTGTTTCGTTGCCTCTGATTGGCTGATACCGGGAGGTAGGCTGCTCGCTCAGTGTGTCATATTTTCGTTTTCAGCTTAGAAAACTAGCAATATGTTTACATTTCTTCATTTATCTCACGTTTTGCAAAAGATAGGAAAGTTTTCGTCATACCAAAGGATTCGTATTAATTGTATACCAACTAAATATCCTTTTCCTGAAATCAATAAGATAAAACACAAAGGAATTACGAGTAAAAGTGAAGAGAGCAACATGCCATTTCTCACACCTGTTTTTATTTTATTATCGGATTTTACATAATTCAAGCAATCAAGATGAAATTTAAAGTTGTTATTTCCATAAAAAGAAAACCACCCTGAATACCACTGGTGGTTTCAGATTTAGATGTGTAATATGTGAAGAAAAATTGAAGATTCTCTCTTATCATATTGCATCCGTACTTGACTCAGCCTGAAAGGAGTCATTCTTTCTTAATTTCTTTGTTGTATATTGCTTTCACTGAGATTATTATTTCACATCACTCAAATAAGTCTCTGATATCTCTTTGGTTTGAAAATATATTCATTATGATAAAAATTAGTAACAATATTCTGAAACAACCTGATTAAAGCTAAGCTGAATGGAAGACTGCGAAGTCTGTCCACAGAGTTCAACACTTTGCTGGAATGAATTTCCTGCGGCCCGCCTAGATCTGAGCTAATGCTACCAGATGCATCCATCTGATTATTATTATTTTTTTCATTATCAGATATGTCCAGACATACTATATGATATTGGATTAAAAATGTTCGTCAGTCATAATGTGGATTTTGTGTATTTATTTACGGAAAAGGTAATGATGTTGCATGGTAAATATGTCGCAACTGGAACTATCTTATATCGCTAATTGGCAACTCAAATCTCTCGCTGAGACGACAAACGCAACAATGTCTTTGCAGATCACATGAAGCATTTGCGGATGCAACATAATGAGACACATTCTTCAATTTCCCTTTACATATCACACATATCTAAAATCTGAAAGCACCAGCGTATTCAGGTGAATTTATTGTGTGAAAACAGAAGATTTATTTTATCTTCATTGTATTAATGATAAGATCCGATGATAAGTAAAAACAGATATAAAAGAATTAAATGTTTCTCTCTTCACTTTTACTCTATGTAATTCTTTTGTGTTTTATCTTACTGATTTCAGGAAAAGATGACTTAGTTACAATTAATACTGAATCCTATGGTAAGACCAAAACTTTCTATCTTGTGCATAGCATGAGATAACTTGAAGAAATATAAACATATTGCTAGTTTTCTAAGCCACCGATGAAAATAATGAGACACTGAGCGAGCGGCCTACCTCCAGAACCAGCCAATCAGAGGACGCCAAACAAACATCTCGTAGGCACAAGAATCTACCTTAAGTGAATCGACTATAGTTTTTAACTCTGCTCACAAGGCAAAAAAACCGACAGACAATTGTTAATTGGAAACAAAGTTTGTCCGTCGGATATTGTGGACGCACCTTTACAGGTTGGCAGCAGCGAGTTGCTGTGGAAGGGATCTAGATTTAGTGAGCCAAGATCTATTGTGTCGCGAGTTCCACAGGGTAGTGTTCTTGGTCCACTGTTATTTTTAGCGTATACAAGTGATGTGGTTGTTTACCTGGAAAACAAGATTGTTCAGTATGCCGATGATGCAACACATGTGGATGTAGTAGTCTCCACTTATGAGAAATGTAAATGACCTTAGGCCAATCTGGACATGACGCTTGAATAGTACGTCATTGAGGTAAGAGGCTGAACTCAAGTAAAATGAAAATGATATTGATTAACAGATCTCTTACTGATTTCCCACCCCATCCTCCCTTCCAGGACGATAGGACTCTGGTGAATGAGTTTGAAGCTTTGACTGTTTGAAGCTTTGACTCACAGCTTACCTTTGAGAAACATCTATAAGAGCATCAGAAAATAAAAAGCCGTGCCAGAAGGTAGGTATTGTATGCAGCCCTCATATATTTATAACAGTGATAAACTCAATACAGAGACAGAGTAAATCGTGTGGCAGGTTTCGCTTTCCTAACATCAGGTGGTATGACTTACCATCGACGGATGGTATCTTGTTTGTAAATTTTTTTAATAAGTTGTATTTCAACAGAGATCTTTACATTAAAAGTTGATCCCTGACTTTTTTTAGCACCAATATGCAGTAAATGTGCCTCGCTGTACTGTGGAAACATTATGAAGATGTAATACAATTGCAACCTTAACTTCTTTCTAGTTCCCAAAAAATATATAGCTGAGATTGGTACGAAGTAGCATATGTGACGTCACTTCAGACCTAGAGGCGCAATTATAATTTTTTGTAAGAATAAAGGACTCGGTATATTTTTTTTACGAATGAAACTAACATGAGAAGCGGGTGTTTAAATAAACGAAAACGTTCAAAATAAACCTCACATGGAATTAGAATCACCATATATACTAACACATCTGCTTATTCGGAGTGTATAAATGTAATGCATTTCCCTCCTAACAATGATAATGCAATCTAATCTCAGCTTACGAGGCAATGGCAAATCATAAGAGCAGTGAAGCGGATTATGCCCGTTTCCCACAAAGGCAAACCCAGGAAATGAAGAGAGAGAGAGAGAGAGAGAGAGAGAGAGAGAGAGAGAGAGCATAAATAACTCCCGCGTTTCTGTCGACGAGGTAATAAAAATAAGACGAGGCATTTATCGTCTTTATGACCCAGACTTGTACGTGCAGTTTTGTGTCGATCGCGAGTCAGCCGGAACGCCCTGAAGTCTATCGGGGACTTGCAGAATACAGTATAATAAAACGCAAGACTGAGAGTTATTGGTTACATGTGGGGACGGGGGAGAGGGGTTGTGGGTGTGAGTGGCTTACGACCCCTCATAAACAAGAATCACTAACACCTGGGTGGGTCGCGTGATGCTAAAGAACAGGTAAGTCGAGTGATCATTTCATGTGAGCATTAACACTACCCAACGCTCACTGCAGGTTCTCTTGTGGACTGTAAATAAGGAACTGGAGTCTGATCAGGAAGATCTATATTCTCTATTTGATTCTCTTACTGCTTAGTAATTTGTGCATGTTGTGTCTACATGTCTACCAAGTATTTGTATTTTACAGAAATAGCCTTGACATAAGTTCCTGTTATTTGCGTACGATACAAAAGAGAATGAAAAAATTTTAAGCATTGTGCATTGCCTGCTAAATATTTTAATTTTATAATAATAATAATAATAATAATAATATAATAATAATAATAATAATAATAATAATAATACTAATAATAATAATAATAATAATAATAAATAAATGTATTATTCAGTTTTATATCTTATTATATACAAAGATCATTTTGAAACATCAGCCGCCTTATCTGAAACTAGAAAGAAAGAATATCTTTTTAAAGCTCAGTTAGTTACCTAATGATGTAACAGATACATTTTCATTATTCATAAAATAGAAGCATTATTGAAACAAAGATCAATTTCGCTGCTTAGCTACCCGTAAAGGCAATAGATATATTTTTATCATTCTTGAAATGAAAGCGACTTTGTCTACCGGGCAAGAAGAGAAGAAACGCTATGTGAAGGAGGTCTTGTTTGCTTAACTTTGTTTATATCCATTGGGAGTGTTTTTCCCTTCATCATTGCAGGTGATATCTGGGAGAGAAAACTCCGCTTATACGAAAACTTTCGCCAGTCCACAAGTTAACCTGAGACGGCCGCCAAGTTTGCAAAAGGAGCTCGGGTGTGATTTTGAGGCGTCAACAAAAGCTCGGGAGGAGCCTCTTTAGGGGATGAAATTGAACTTTTTTCTTGAGACTTCCGCCCCTGTTGGCTTTGACATTAATCCATACAAGAAGGGGTTACGATTGCTTCACCCCCTTTCACGAGGTTGATTTCCTCCAAGACTTAGAACAAAGATTTGCTTTGTGATAGTTTTAAGAGAGAGAGAGAGAGAGAGAGAGAGAGAGAGACGAAACTATACAGAGATATGAATTCATGGCGTTAAATTCATCATATGTAAAATTAAATCATCGAGGCTTTTTGTCATTACAAAAAAAAAAGGGAAAAAACAAAACCAGCCAATATTGCAGGATTTATGATAAAAAATAATTTTCTTAATTTACCATGTAACCAATCCAAATACAAATGGCAATTATTCGAAATCATTATTCAATAACTGTATAATAAATTGCCACCTAAATTATACTGTTTACCGGCATTAATTCTTCATCATTCACCCGTCATTCAAGATTACATTCATTTTCACCAGTTGAACTCACTCGACTTTTCCAAGACATAAAGAAGCCTTATGTATGAATGGAATGAGATATAAAGTTTAGGCCAAAGGTATAACACTGGGACCTATGAGGTCATTCAGGGCTGGAAAGGAAATTGAGAGTAGGTAGGTTTGAAAGGAGGAAACCTTCGCAGTTGCACGATTAAATATTGTTAGAGAGGGAGGATAGCGAGACGGAAGAAAGACAATATGAATGGATGTACAGTAAAAGGAATGAAAAGGATTGCAGCTAAGGACAGAAGGAACGCTGCAAAGAACCTTTAGTAATGCTTACAGTGCACCCCGTGAGTATTGATAGCTCTAACCCCCTATGGGGAATATTATATATGAATGCTCACTTATTTAATCATTGTATTTCAGTCAGTCATATCTTCAGATTTCCCAGTCTCAGATTAAATTCCTTTATGGATACAATTAGTTTGAGGCTACCTTTGTGCGGAAGAGAAATTCTGGCCAAACACACCCCCCCCCCAACCCCCACCCTCCCAAACCCCGCTCCCCGCCACATTAAGTTTCTCACTTCCTCTCGCCCGATCACTCCCAACAGAACAGATGATAATCGTTTCAGTGCTAATCAACCGCAATGAGGCAACGCTTTGCAATACCGAATTGCAAAGCGCTGTTGCAGCGAACCACATCACCTTTAGTGAGTAACACGATTCCCTGAAAAAAAAAAAACCTTGAACTTTTCCAAAAAGGTAAAATGGCTTTGGGTATACGGGTCCCATTTAAGGGTTTTATCATTCCATTAGAGAGAGGCCCTTTTTTTTTTTCTCTCTCTCTCTTCAATGCCTGTATTTGGTTCTAGTGGCTCACCTGAATAATTCACTTTGCTGCCTCAGGTTGATACACTGCTGCGTCCTCATATTAAATTTGCTCTTCCAGTAAAGGATGCTTTCGTGGATACAGATCTTGTATGCGACCTTGTAGCTGTACTGCTATTGACACATTATAATGAACAGCACGTTTTGAAAATATATATACATATATATATATATATATATATATATATATATATATATATATATATATATATATATATATGTGTGTGTGTGTGTGTGTGTGTGTGTGTGTGTGTGTGTCTGTGTGTGTCATAGGACCTTCTGTAAGGACCTCTATTCTTGCAGGATTCTTTTATATAATTCCTCTCCCTTTTGACCTGATTCATTTAACCAGAGGCAAAACAATCTTTAGGAAATCCAAGTACTATATACAACTTTACTATCTATTTACTTTTGGGATGCGAGTTTGCTATTAAAACTGGTTAGGATGTACTACCTCTGTCAAGTATTAGTTGTCATGAAGGAACCATATGACGATATACTGAATATGGTTTTGTTTTTGTTTTTGGAGAGATGCCCAAATAACCATCGTGTTTGCATAAAGTCCAATCAACCTATCAGGATGGCCAAAAATTCACCAGGCTTCAGAAGGGCTGTTCCCAGTCTTGTATTCCCGAAATGTAACCGGGTAACTAGACCTTTGCCTGAAAAAAACGGAACGTCATAACTTGAAAATAAACTATAGCATTTTCTTGAAAATCATCTCGTTATGTTTCCTTAACCCAAATTCTTTATCACGAAATTGGTTCTACCTATCATTGCCTTAACCTAACCCAACCTAACCTAACCTAACCCAACCTAACCCAAATTCCTTGTTACAGAATTTGTACGACCTAGCCAAACCTAACCTAACCTAACCTAACCCAAAATCCTTATCACAGAATTAGTTCGACCTAGCCTATACTAACCCAACCTAACCCAAAATACTTGTCACGGAATTAGTTTGACCTAGCCTAAGCTAACGTAACCAACCTAACCTAACCCAAATTCCTTGTCACAAAATTAGTTCGACCTAACCTAACTACTAACCCAAATTCCTAGTCACAGAATTAGTTTGACCTAGAATAACCTAACCCAACATAACTTAACTTAACCTAGAGGCATGGCAAAAAAGCCCTGGATGGTCAATACTTGTATAAATCCAAGGAATTTGTTCCCACTCTAAAATCAAGCTGTGGGCAGTTAATTTGATTAAGTCTTTCAGTAACTGGCTATGCAAATGAAACTGCAAGATACTGCAAGATCCTTGGTATTTAAGGCCTTTTACTCTAAATACACAGTGAATTTCAGCTTTTAATTTGACCGAATGAGAAAGCCTTCAATACTTTCAAGCAAAGTAAGTGGATAGAAAACCCTTCTTTATCAAACTTGTAACGACCTTTTGCCTCCACTGGAATCATTCCCAATCCCCCCAAATTCTGGGTGGCCAGTTAAATGACTTCTAAAAGGAAGCACTTTGTTTTAATAATGAGATTCCTGGTCATTCAGCAAAATAATCTTTCGCTCACACCAATATAAAGAAACTTGAGAGAAATATGTCACTGGCCAATTTAGAGCCATCTGTATTCCCATTCAATAGATTTGGAACGGTGTCATGGATGATGTTCATGAACAAGGGAGGTAGAAGGAGAAGTAGGTGACCGGTCATCTGCCTTATCTACTCTCGTTTCCTCTTACTGACTGAAGGAAACTCTCAAGCAGCCACCAAAAAGAAGAATATTTTATAGAATATTTTCCTCTTCAGCAAATTAGCTGCTTCAGATCGATTTCAGAACGGGACAAGTCCTCTCTGACCTAGTAACGTATTGACTATCCTAACTGATTAATGGAGATTTGTATAAACTTAACGATTCCTCTGGACTTCTCTCAGTAAGAAACGCTCTTTTTAATAGTGAAATGCCATTTGCTTCCTTTTAGATGCAGTTAATACTTAACTGAGGTTATTACGGAGTTGTATACATGAAGCCATGTCAGCTCCTGAGGCATAGATAGCATCTTTCGTTACCCGAAAGAACTTACGATGATTTTATGATGAAACCATCGAACCGTTGCCATGGAAACGGGTGCGTAGGCTAAAGGGGCAATAAGCAAATCTCATATACAATCAGAATCGCCACATACTCACGAGCACTGTATATTTGAGCGATTTCCGGAAATAAAATCCAATGACTTTGTAGTAATGATAGGCAACCTAAGGTCATTACTTACTAAAATCAAATAACCTTATCTCATCTCACAGGGTTATAGCATGGAAAACCATTATGGGCACAGAGAGAGAGAGAGAGAGAGAGAGAGAGAGAGAGAGAGAGAACAGGTGTTCTTAATGGAATACATAAAGCCATTGGGCAAACGCGATTACATGCCTGAAAGTCATCGATTGTTGAAGCTAGGCTTTTGGCTTTTGGAACGAGAGAGAGAGAGAGAGAGAGAGAGAGAGAGATGAGAGAGAGATACAAGATGGACGTGCTGGAATCTGCGATTAAGTAAAGGTCTGTTTCGTTACTTGCAACAGAAACAGCATCGTAGAGTAATTAGCATTGAGACTAATACCCTCCGTGTTATGAGGTTTATATAGGAGGGAAGTGAAGAATGATTGAGAAAGAATTGGGGATGCTGTATTAAGTAAGATACAAAAGACTCGAATTTGTAATTCATATTACCACTATAATTTGTTTGGTCATTTCGGAGGAGGAAAGTGGTAAGCTTTGGGTATGAAAGCATTTGCTTTTCATCAACATTTTACAAGATTCTATTCAAGGAAAATACTGAATAACATTATTTGCATGCATACATATACATATACATACATATATATATGCATACATCTATA
>NC_061098.1:37305725-37314311 GCF_015104395.2 Macrobrachium nipponense | reverse complement strand
TCTGTAAACTTTCTCTGATTCCATTTTCGTTATTATTGATGATAATTGGCACTCTTTTTTTTTTCTTTTTCTTTTTCTTTCTTTTTTTATTATGAACTACGAAAAATACTTTTGGTCCGATAAAGGATGAACCATCTCCAGTTAGTCATAGATGTCGAAATACTGCTTATGTCAATTGGTTGAGGAATGCGCGAGGCCCGAGAATTTGTAGTTTAGAAAAGGAATGTGATGAGAATTGTCTCGGTAAATGTGAATAATTTCGGTATATGTCACTGTGGTTCTTTTTTTTCTATGTATTTACGTACCGCCTCAAGGCCGACTGCTTGTGGCGGCTGAAAGCGTTGAAGGCCTTAACTTATAATCTAATTATGAAGATAAAGATGAAAATTGTTGACTGAAAAAAACGAGTAAATATCCCACCGAAGTTTCCTCTGAGCAATCGAGGTTTCTGTACTACGCATAATGCGGTATAAAACTATCCGCTACGACCGGTAGTGCTTCAGTTGTTCCCCAGATGAGGTAGAGGGAGGATGCATCGCATGTCCCCGCAAAGCGCTGCCAGATGCAAGATTCATGTCTAAATTTACCCTTAAATAAAATAAAAACTACTGGGGATAAACGATTGCAATTTGGTGTGTTTGATGATTTGAGGGTGGATGATCAATGTACGAATTTGCAGCCCTCTAGCCTCAGTTGTTTTTAAGATCTGAGGGCGGATGTACAGAGTTGGCACAATAGTTTCCTTTTACAAAAGACTAATACAACATTTGAGGAGTCTAAGTCACTTCATTGGTTCCGTATTTACGCAGAGGGCTCTCAATGCTGAGGTCCTTCGAATATAACGTAAAACAAAAATTGTCAACTGAGGATTCTTATTGATTCTGAAGTACCCGGAAAACAAAAATATCCTTCCATATTTCCATTTCTAGGACTTGGAATCCTGAAGCACTTCGGACTTATAATCCTAAAGTGTTCATGGTAAAGTCCTTCCTCGGTCCCAATTCGACAGAATATGTTCCAGAAATCTATCTCTTCGATCTACCTTCCTATGAACACTGATTTTCAAGCAAGGAGCGGTGAAATATTTCCTTGTTTTGTTTTCTGGGTATATACAGTATGCGCGCTCTCTCTCTCTCTCGCTCTCTCTCTCTCTCTCTCTCTCTCACCAGCATTTCCGGCTCTCTTGCTCGATAATTTAATAGTCTCTCTCTCTCTCTCTCTCTCTCTCTCTCTCAACAGTATTTTCTCGCCTCTCTTGCCAGAGATATGATGCTCTCTCTCTCTCTCTCTCTCTCTCTCTCTCTCTCTCTCTCTCTCTCTCTCTCTCTCTCTCTCTTTCTTCCTGAACGACGAATCTCATATGATTTCCTCTATCAGAATCCCATGACATTTCTTCTGTTGCTGTTCAACTCTAGTTTTTAATTGTCGGTGGGGGGAGATGGACCATTTTAAGGTCTTAATGAAATATTGTCGTTCTAGGGTTAAATTCCGTCAACTGATTACTTTTTTTTTTTTTTTTTTAGTAAAGTAAACAAAATAGGTTTCTTACTTAGCTTTATGGAATGCTATTAAATAGATTTTCTTTATAACACTAGATTTAATGTTAATAAAAAAAATTCCATATATAAAATCCTGATCATTGAGTGAAAGAACTCGTCAGCGTATCATAGTCAAATCACAGAATACAAAATCCTCGGTGACATAACATCATTGAATAATTTAGAGTCCGAGATTAAGAAAAATTAGTCCAATTTATTACATCTACAGTGGAATAGAGCACTAAAGAGATATATTCTCAAGGAGGTAACCGGAAGTAAATCGTTTCTTATTATTATTAATAAATAAAATATACTATTTTAATTCTTACAATTTGTAATATAGTATATTCATCATAAAATATTTACATACATAAAACTTGTAATGAAAGTATTTTTATCACATTGTAGTTTATACTATTCATGCAAAATATGTTTTTAAATTACAATTCGTGAAAACTTTTGAACAGAAGTTTTTAAAACCTATTTTATTTACACTGAAAGCATTTTGCCATTCTACTTTTTTATGGGTTTAATGAATTGCGGGTCAGTACTTATAAAGCCTAAGTATCTTCCCTCCACATCCCAGCTATAAATCTAGATTGAACTGAATATGAGGAGCTTCTCCAAATACAGCAATATTTCCCAAATCTTTCTTTTCCTGTCTCATCGCCATTTCAGGGAGAACTCAAATCTACTGGCAATAATCCCTTGGTCTTTAATCCAAGACAATTTTCCTGAATAACAATGGCAAGAATTTTAAAACCAAATCATAATTATGGATGCATCCAAATTTTTACTTCATCACGCTAACGATAATAGCCGGATAATTACCAATAACGAAGGCAATTACAAGGATATACAGGCATAGGCTCCTTAATTAAACAAAAAACCGCCGGCTGCTTCAGCCAACGTTGGGCGAATTAGTGGCCTCATTTGCATTTAATTTGCATTTTTCGTCTCAAGGATTCGTCCTGGGAACTTAGAAAGGAAGGCTGGCCTGATTTTCCTAAGGACTCAGTTTATTTATCTCAAAGTAAACACCAGGTTTACCAAGTTGTCCTTGTCTGGGAAAAATAAATTAAAATATTATCAGTGTTAGTTTTTTATGTGCTCCTAAAATCAAGAATGGCTCAGCTGCGATTAAAAATAAAATTGACTTTATTGAGTGCAGTTCCGGGAAGTAAAAAAGAAAATACTGAAAGTGACGCCATGTATTCGTTTGGTCCATAAAACTGAATTCGGTTTACATACTGCAGCTATTTATATGGTTATATGATTAGGAATAGCAGCTGACTATACTAAACTAAATCTTAGCGAAAGGGGAACCGAAACTAAAGTATGGTTTACCTCTGTCTATTTTTGATGGGAAAATGATGCGACGCTTTTTTGGGGAAGACAATTTTATAATTTACATGTAAATTTTATTTTAAATTTTAAGTGGGCTGCGAGTGCCAGGCCTTTTAGAGGCCTCTACACCATCTGAGTTGAAAATCCAGTTGATACAAATTCAAATTTTTAAGTCAACATCCATAAAAAGATACAAAATATAATTTTTTTATTAAGTTAACTAACCCTAGTTGGAATTATTTTGAAGATATGGAATGATGAAAAAAAAAAAAATCAACTAGAAGTTGACTTGACATTTCTAACTATTAGCTGAGGTCATGTGGGCACATTTTATCAGTAAAAGGACAATTGCTTCCAAAGATCTCAGATTCACGTAGAACGGAAGCGATGCCATCAGATGAGATCATGAGGCGATCCTTAACCAGTTTGTCTCCGTAGGGGGATAGCGCCGTTAGTGGACCTCATGCGGTGCACTGTAGGTATTACTTAAGGTTCTTTGCAGTGTGCCTTTGGTCCCTAGCTGCAACCACTTTCATTCCTATTACTGTACCTCCTTTCATATTCTCTCTCTTCATCTTACTTGTCACCCTCTCCTAATACTTGGTTCATAGTGCAACTGCTTTGAGGTTTTCCTCCTGTTACACCTTTCAAACCTTTTACTGTCAATTTCCATTTCATCGCTGAATGACCTCATAGGTTCCGGTGCTTGGCCTTTGGCCTAAATTCTATATTCAATTCCTATTCAACTCAACTTAACCAGTTTGTCTTTGTTCGTTTTCTACGAATGGACAAACTAGACTTATTTCCTTGAATATCCATCTTTCCCGATCGTTTGGATGAATACAATTCGAATAATTGGGGGCGAAAAGTAGTTCTACTAATTCGTGATCAAATTTGATAGAATGTAGCACGCGAAGGGAAAAATGCTTTATTCTACAACAGGAAGGAAGTACAATCTGTTCCGGTATGAACAAGGTCTGTCTGTAGAGATACAACCCACAAATAAATATGATCTCGACGAAATCCCCATCAAATTACCCGAATCAGATCCTAGCTTCATCCAGGACTCATCAGATACAAACAAGGGTTGTCTATCTGTTTTCCTGTGCTCAAAAGCGATAAAATACATTACATTAAAGATGCCATCACGGGAAGCAATGAAGAAACTCCATTTATGACAAGGAAGGATGGCTAGCGACGAGACATTCGAAGATGGACGCAAGCGAAATGGGTGGGATTCTTATTATGACCTTGACCTAATCTTAGGTAAAAGGGACATAATTGTTGTAGAAGTGGGCGAGACGTACTTTAACATGTACAGAAATTCATTAATAATGTGTAACACTTCTTTCGCAAGATGCTACAAAAAGTTCCACTTTCCTGTTTACTAAATTCTCTTAAGCGTCATTAAGTGACTATGTTGCTTAATCAATAGAATTAACGGGCATGCAGGGACTGAAATGGTCATAAAAAGAACGATTAGGTCTGCCCTATATTTTCTTGTCTGTTGAGCACCATTTCCTGTTGTTGTCTCTCTCAACTGTCAGTGAAATATCTTTCACACCATTCCGTTCTAATTAAGCTTATTCCTGCATCCCTGAAAAAACGCGGGACAACATCTCTTAAAAACTAACCATAACAACTTTTTGGAAATAATCTCGTTAAGTTTCCCACACCCAAAATCAACGAGGTGCCAATCTCATAACCTAACCTAACCTACGGAATGGCAAAAAAACCGGGACTGGTGCAGTACTAGAATACATCTCAGGAATTTGCGTCCAGAAGAACAAAAGAAGGTCGTCCATTACGAATGAGGGACGACGCAAACGTTTGCCCTCACGTAAACGATTGTTTCAGAATATGCACGCAGGCGCATGAAAATGATATGATGCTATTGTGATAAAGATTCTGGAGATGAGATAAGTGTTAACGCTCACGCGCACATACACAGGGGCGGTCGTAGAACGGGGTACTGTTTACATACAAACAAGTACATGGGACAGGATGTCACGGACAGTCGCAGAGCGGGGTACATTTTATACAAACACAAGTGGCCGTAGGAGGGAGGGGGTGTTAAGGGGTGGGGGTCACAAGGCCAAGCATTATACCATAATATGCGAGCACTCTAATTCCTAACACATTGAAACGATCCATTAAAAGCAGACACTATTCCTAAATCACGTCATAACCAAGCGATTTATTTATTTTTTATTTTACTTTTTTCTGGGAATGACGCGAATTCTTTAATAACGATAATGATAATGGACCTTTTCTAATAACCCCTTGAATTCGATAGGAACATTTTCCAAAAAATCCGAGGAATTGAAAAGAAAATGAGGTACGATATCTTGAGCTGGAAAAATAATGAAAGCAAAAGCGACGCCTCCAATATTATCTTCTCCGGATTTTTTGTCTAAAAAAATTCTAATTATCTAAATTCTCACTCATCATGAAATGTAGAATTATAAGCAATGCGAACAAAGTCAGCATTCCTACGAGGAATGTAATATACAAAATATATTTTGGTAGATACAGAAAGCTCATTTTTGAAATAGAAAGTAGATATTATCTCTTCATTATCGATTATATTATCGATTACATAATTATATATTCATTATATAATGTATTTTTCTCACTAATCTTGAAGGGTGAATTATACAATCGATTATGCATAGATAGTAATTATTCTTTTTATTTTTTAACTTTACTTTCAGCAACTACGGAAATGGGCTTTGTATATTGCATTCCTATTGTTACGGAAAGAATTATATGAAATACAAATGACCTCGTTCGCCTGGCTTTTTTGCGATATAAAAAAATGATTCTATTCTCTTATTTGATTCCAGGGTAAACAGCAAAGCTTTGAATCAAAGAATGAATAGAACACAACACCTTTCAATTTCAACCTACAAGCCTACAACCATTTCAGATCTCGTTCCTAATCCATCAATCTAACTATTGCCAACCTTTCGACATCTATCAGTGTTCGTATTATCTCGAGAGTGACGCCACAGTCGTTTCCTTCGATCAGCAAGCTTTCTCTTATTCCCTTTTCAGTAACAAGTTTATGAATAATTTGCACTCTTATTTTTTTTTTTTTTTTTTTTTTTTTTTTATTTTTTTTTATGAACTACGAAAATACTTTTGTCCGATAAAGGATGTACCATCTTCCAGTTTGTCATAGATTGTGGAAATACTGCTCTTGTCAATTGATGTAAAAAAAAGAAAAAAAAAAAAAAGTGTGATTTCTTAGAGAGAGAGAGAGAGAGAGAGAGAGAGTAGAGTGGGCCGGGTGGGGGATGGGGGGGACGTGGCTCGGTGGGAGTTATTCAGGTGTCACCTCTTCGGGTGGCTCTTAGAACGAAGCATTTTACTTATTTCTGCTTTTATGTTTAGACTTTGAAATTGCATTTGCCTTGCGAGATAATGAAATCTCTCTCTCTCTCTCTCTCTCTCTCTCTCTCTCTCTCTCTCTCATTAACCCCCACCTTATTTAATTATTGAGAACTTAAGGAACAGAATTCCTAAATTCAGTGATTTTTTTTTTATGACTTTTGTACGTGAACTAATGGTCAATTTAGCTTCCTTTATGGGAGTGTCTGCAATTTGCTCTATAAGATATTTTTATATTTATTAATATTCTTATTCTTAGTAATATCATTTTTGATAATAGCTCATATCAATTGCAAATTCTATAGCAAATTAACCAGGAACAGCAGTAAAATGAGATTTTTAATTCAGTATTCATGCAGTTAATGATAAATAAATAATACGTAACTTTGGGAATATCGAAACAAAATGATGAAGATTTGTGATGTCGAAATGAAAGAGAGGACATAAAGAAATATTAGTAGAAACTGAATCGCTTTCGAATACAAGTCTAACATAGGAAACATTGAAAGTAGTAACAGACAAGAATCATCCTTTATAGCACCTACAAGCTTGCATATGGCCCTATCCCTTGTGTGGATGGTGGATACGGTTGGACAAATTTGGGGGACAATAAAAGAGCTAAAGTTCGGTGCCGGCCAGTGTAGTAGAGAATTAAACGCTCCCAGTGACATCTAGTGGACTCGCATCACACTACGAAATGGAATTCGTCAGGAACTGCAAAATATAGTTTTCAATTTCATCAAATTTGGATGAGGATGTCCCTGAATCATTGTTATTTCGTAACTGTAATGATGCAGAAATGTCGTATCGTAGATTAAAATGGATAAGTTCGTATGGTAGTATTAAAATAGATCGTCTACCAATTGCAAACTGTAAGTTGTAATTTTATAATCTTGAACTTAAAGTTGCCGGATTTGTTAGGAATTTCGTTCCTGTAATACCCTGACGCAAATAAACAATAATAAAGGCATATTTTACATTAGATTGAAAAGAAAAGTTTTCCATTTAAAAATATTATTTACATTCCCCTCAAATAAAATAAGACTGCGGAGTTCAGAGCTTCCTAGAAATCAATATTGAGGTCAAAGTGCTGACTTGGGTAATCCACGGGTCTAAGAGACATCCCTTATTGATGCTTTGGTGCCCGGGTAAAGAAAATGACCTAGCTTGACCTACTATTAGAGATTGCAGAATAATGCCATAAATCAATAATGGGTTTCCTTTTTTATATGTCTCCTGTTAATCAAGAATTCATTCAATACATATTAACCATACAACTACGGAATGACATAGACAACAATTTTGAACCATATTGACCTTTGTTTAGACTGGGCACCTGAATAATATGGTTTAAATTTGTATTTCCTTTCGTCATAACTGGATAGTGGTTTTATTTCTTGTGTGGAATTCGATGGAAGGATTCCCATTTCTCTCTGAATCAACAATAATGGGATACTATACAACTATATATATATATATATATATATATATATATATATATATATATATATATATATATATATATATATATATTGTAATGAACTGTTTGTTGTCTCTCCTTGAAAATGTATTCTAACACTTAAAAATGGCCTTGCCTGGAGGGACAAGAGTTAATACAAACAAAATCTACGGTAGAAGGCCGATATCACTAAAAAAAGTGAGGAGTTTTATAATAAACTCTGGACTGTTTTAAATGAGCTATAATGCGGTGGTTGATTGTCGGTCCACTGGAAACAGTGGCTGGGAAATGAACCAGACACAGAGATCAGAATTTGAGCAAAACGGTTATTTCAATGCAAGCCTTATTCCAAAGGGTTTCCAATTTTTCCCACAATCAGGCACGGTGTTTGTCCGCAAAAATATTGCATTCTAGCATCAGTACTAAGGCGAGGAACATGTGGGAAACGTTACACACTACTTGCTCTTAGCATAAAATATTATAACTCACTCAAGGGACATGAAACGACTGGGAGCTTATACGCAAAGACCATTACATTGCTTGAATTAACTAGGGGGGGATGTATACTAGCATCATAAGGGAATTAATCACAGCATTGAACCAAAATTGGCGAGTGAGAAGCTGAACAAAGAAGGGGGAAAGTTGCCTGGAAGAATAGAAATGAAATACAGACTAGAGGCAAAAACAATTCACTGGCTGCACTAAATTTATATCTCACAATACCTGGAATCCTGGGTCTGGTAGTCTTCTCATCTACTGATATTTCTGTGCGCTATGGAGGTATGAGAATAATCGTGGGATCTCCCAGAGGAGGCAGTGGAGCAAAAGGGATAAAGTGGGGTCTGCAGG
>NC_061098.1:37293225-37298225 GCF_015104395.2 Macrobrachium nipponense | reverse complement strand
ATATATATATATATATATATATATATATATATATATATATATTATATTTGTATATAAGTGGATACCACAGGAAAAAAATAGTGGGCAGAAATGTGTACAAAGTGCTTACATCCTTTAATGAGACATTTTGTTCCTCGACAATGTCACATTAAACGATGAAAGCGCTCAGTAAGAATTTTCTGCCTATTATTTTTCCTATGGTATTCGCTTATATCATGAAAGTTACATGCATCTACTGTGATTTTTTAAGCACACAGACACACACACACACACACACACACCACAACACATATATATATATATATATAATATATATATATATATATATATATATATATATATATATATATATATATCTATATATATGCTATATTTTATTTTTTTGTTAACTGATGGTTGATGAGCAGATGTGATGAACAATGACATTCTTTGAAACGTAGATGCCATCCATTTTGACTCCGTGGAAGCAGAGTTCTCCAAAAGGACAGATTCAGCGTTAGCTCCGAAAATGCTGACGTAGTCACTCGGATGGCGCCAGGTGGAAGTCGCTGCCTAAGCAGAATATACCAAGTCCTATGAGTTTGCATGAGTGAAAGAACAAGAATCTGGTTTTTGTGTAGATTTTATGGGCGTGATGATGAGCTGTTATGACGTCACGTATCTGTTCCAGTGTAATGAACTTGTGACGAATCAATGACGTCATATTATGGGGAGTGTCTTGTAAGTAAGTTCGTACATGAGTACGTACGAGCTGTTTCCCCTGCATAATGTGAGAGTAAGATAACTGGGCTCTGAGAAGCAGCCCCTATGTCTTGATTGTTTTAGTGTGTGTGTTCATAGTGAATGGGTAAGCATACTTTTAAGCCTAAGCGTGGCTTTGTCTTTTTATATTTTAAACCTTTAATTTCAGATGTCCTTTTTCATATGACTTTTAGATTTTATGCCATTTGGGGCTGTTTTTTACATTTCATGTGGAACTTTATTTTCTTTTTATATATCCCCAGATGTTTTTGGTGGTGGGAACTTATCTGGCCATGGGAACTTAACAGATGGTTCCGTGGATATGGTGCTAGGAGACTATGATATACTAGTTGCCTATTCTATGATTAAACTAATGTTAGTTTATTGTAGAAAGAGACGGACGGGTTTGGTTCGATCCCCAGGGTGGGTTGGGATGAGTTATTTGATTTTGAATTTTTGACTTATTCAGTTAAGCCATTTTATTTCTTTGACAATTTGATCTATTTAGTTAATCCTTTTATTCTTAAATAAATAAATGTATTTTTGTAGTTCACGAGTCTGATTTAGTTACCTTAGGTAATTATGTGAGATTGGTTGGATTGGTTGAGAGAGAGAGAGAGAGAGAGAGAGAGAGAGAGAGAGAGAGAGAGAGAGTCGCCTCAGTGTCTTGATGCTATAAGGTCATTGCTACCAACATATATTTTTGTTTTTCTTTTGAGACTCTGTACCGAGGTCAGAACCTCGGTAACAGATGTATGTATGCATGCTTGTATATGTGTGTGTTTGCATGTATGTATGGTATGTATATATATATATATATATATATATATATATATATATATATATATATATATATATATATATATATATTGTATGTATGTGTGTGTGTGTGTATGGTCAAACAACGAACTTTGTTTTTCGTTGAATACTTGAAGCTCAGGACTGACAAAAACAATCCCTTTTTGTACCAACAGAAGCGGGAAAAGACAGGCTGGTGTTCATTTGGGATTCGAATGCTTCTTTTTTTGTGAACTTCAGATTATTATATAGTAAAATCTCTATTGCTAATACAGCTGTAAGTTCACCCTATGCTAACAAAGGATAAAAAAACTGTCCTTCCACCGTCTTTCAGACAGTGGCGTTGATTATGACTTATCATATCTCGGAAGAGGCAGCGAGCACACGTTTGTTTTGAAGTCAGCTAGGAACTCAACTCTTGACAAGGACACATCAGGTGAGGTACTGTGGCCTCAGTATCGCAGCTCAAAGGAAGTGATTCTACTACTGGAGTTCTGGAATAATGGATGCTGTATAGCACATATCGACTGCAGTTTTCCATAGATCTGGACTGAACATGCTTGCCAAAGGTAGAGGCCCTCCTTTCACTTCTCTGCAGCTGGGAATGTGAAAAACAAGAGGATTACACTACTCTCTGGAATGGTGGAGAGGATATACAAACAGAAGGGCTGGTTTTTTTGCAGTTAGGAACACCATATCTTTATATGGGAGAATTCACTGGTTACGTTGGGGCATCCTGTAAGACGTGAACTATTTACATCTATGCAACTTTCATACATACATGTGTGTGTATTCATATTATATATATATATATATATATATATATATATATATATATTATATATATATATATATATATCTATATAATATATATATATATATATGAAGATAAAGGACCCATAAAAACCACCTTTTTAACGTTGCAACCATATATTTCGAGCAGTTCCTTCTGTGGCTCCTTTAACGTAAAATATTGACATAGTATATCTTACAAAGAGTATAGTATATATTTTAGTCTCTTCGCTTGTGCGAAAGACTGTTGTTTCTCCTTACGACTGTCATTCGTAAGTATTTCTGGTTCCTTCCGTCTCCTATGTGATATCTTAGTAGAAGTGGTTCTTCTTAAACTAAAGGAGAGGATTCAAACAGATAAGTTTGAAAAAAGGTATAACAACTTTATTCTGTAACTCCATAATAAGAGACAGTTCGGTCGGGAGACCGATATGTTTGATCGCTGGTAAAGAACTGAACTTCTAGAGCATCACGTCGATAGCGAAACATTAGCTATCTCAGCGATTCATATAAAAACATACGTAGTCCGCCGGCTGGAAGTTGTTACAAGTTTCCGGCGTAGGTTACAGGTCAACCGCTTCCCATGGAAGTTGTTGTGCAAAGTTATCAGTATGCAAAACGATGACATATCTAAACAGATTTAACCAGGCTACTGCAGACAGCGCATAGCGTAATCTAGATCTGCATTGGTCACGTAGGACCCTCCTAATGCCATGACTCAGGTCATGGGTTTTTTATTTACAGATAATGTAATTCTAAAATGTATTTATTACATATACAAGACAGGTGTGGCAGTAAGTCTCTGTTGGTGACCCAGGAAGGGTGGAAATTAAACTATTCCCTGGTGATTTCTGGCCTCATTAACTCCAGTCTGGCGACTCGTCTGGTGGTCGGATGTTCTTAGACACCTGCTTGAGGAGCAGCCTAAGGTAGTTCGTCGATGTCATCCGATTTCCAGTATCCTCCTGACAGGTTCATATTGTTGGTCTAATTGATGATAGCAGATTCCAGTCATTTTCCTTTAGTACAGACAGCTACTTTTGAAAATCATCTACATATGTTTTTTTTTGGCATTTATACTCTTGTATGACATCATTGTCCATATTTTACCAGTGATCAGGAGCACGAAGGAAGGGTTCGAAATATATGGTTGCACGTGAAAAATAGTGTTTTATGGGCCTTTTATCTTCATATTATACTGTTGTATTACAGTAAAAGACATTCATATATATATATATATATATATATATATATATATATATATATTATATATATATATATATATATATATATATGTGTGTGTGTGTGTGTGTGTGTGTGTGTGTGTGTGGTGTGTGTGTGTATGTATGATAGAACGTGTGTGTTTCTGAGTCTGTATCTGAGCGCATGAAACAAATGGGTCGCGTATAATTCCCCAAGACAAGTTTTTCCTTCGGGCTACAAACTTGTAATCACAAATGGGGCTTAAAACGCATTGTTAGGTCGGCTCCTTTGTTGACAGAACTCTCTCTGACCTTCACTTAGTCCAAGATCAAGTTGCCATTGCAACTTGATCACGTATAGCACTTGATATCTGAGAATGTAAGGTCGGGATGGGATTGAATATAAAAGAAACTGAAATGTTGTTGTCTCTGATTATACGTAACGAGTATTCACAAAATGTTAATACAGCATTCAATATAATGTTGATGTAAACACGTTCCACAATATTTAGCGCCATCTTGTTAATTTTTTTAAACTATACATTTTTGATATATCCAAAATCATTTCTATCGTCAAAGCCATTGAATGCATTCTTGCGGTTGACTTGTTTTTTCTTTTCACAGAAACTGGCATCAGAACATGATCGAAGTTTTTCCCAGAAACAGATTTGTTATGACGAAATTCAAAATCTTTATTCCAGCAACAAAATCAAGCTGATAATTCCTTGATCTCGATTGCCGTTGAGAAAAGGGAAGCCAATTTAGTATAGTACTACAAGTATTATTCAAGTGATTCGTATTCAGTGTTATTGAAGGCAGGTTCAGACTAAATAGGTTATCAATTTCCAAAAGACAGTTTCGTGTTGTACATTAGATTGTGCCTTTCGCAAAGACGCCTTTCGTGAGACGAAGTATTAGTTTCATATGAGCCAGCATCCCAGAACACTATCATTCATATGAGTTATCTTAGTCAAAAACTGCCCGTCAGGAATTTATATTAAATCTTGGATGTTGACCTACAAGGGTTTTCGGAGGTCATTGTCTAGGACTAATATTTCTTGGGGGTTCATTATCTTTATGATACTCACAGTCTTTTGTTTTTATGTTTTTACGGTCATCCCCGACGGGCTTGTACTAAACACGCTTCCTGCAAAGGTGGATACATACCGGGCTAAAATCCTTGCGGGTGACTATCAAGGAAAGATCCTAAATCTTCTCCTGCTTCATCTCCGTTGTCATCTACGAATTCCCAAAACATGAGTAATGTTGTCCCATTCTTAATAGGGTGGGACTGAGGGAGAGATTAGGCGCAGGTGTCATCCCTGGGTGCAGGAGCTGTGCAATGAAAGACGTAGGATCCGTCGCTCGTGATTCACTTGTCCCTGACCTTCCGCCTTTTGCCCCGAATAAGGCTGCGCTGGGAGTTGAAGCCGAAGGATCTCTATCTCGCCCCTCTGGGAAACATTA
>NC_061098.1:37228225-37283225 GCF_015104395.2 Macrobrachium nipponense | reverse complement strand
TGTACCAACCTCAGCTATGTATTTTTTGAAACTGGAAAGAAGTAAAGGATGCAATTGTACTACATCTTCATAATGTTCCACAGTACAACGAAGCACATTTACTGCATATTGGTGCTGCTGTTCAGCAAATCTGGTGGTTATCATAAAAAAAAAAAAGTCAGGGATCAACTTTTAATGTTAAAGATCTCTGTTGAAATACAACTTATTAGAAAATTTACAAACAAGAGACCCATCGTCGATGGTCCAAGTCATACCAGCTAATGTTAGGAAAGAGAAACCTGCCACCACGAGCCACTCTGTCTCTGCATTGATTTTATCACTGTTATAAATATATGAGGGATTGCATACAATACCTACCTTCTGCACGGCATTTTCTGATGCTCTTATTAGATGTTTCTCAAAGGTAAGCTGTGAGTCAAAGCTTCAAACAGTCAAAGCTTCAAACTCATTCACCAGAGTCCTATCGTCCTGGAAGGGAGGATGGGGTGGGAAATCAGTATGAGATCTACTAATCAATATCATTTTCATTTTACTGGAGTTCAGCCTCTTACCTCTCTGACGTACCATTCAAGCGTCATGTCCAGATTGAGACTAAGGTCATTTACATTTCTCATAAGTGGAGACTACTACATCCACAGGTGTTGCATCATTGGCATACTGAACAATCTTGTTTTCCAGGCAAACAACCATATCACTTGTATACGCTAAAAATAACAGTGGACCAAGAACACTACCCTGTGGAACTCCCAACGATATAGATCTTGGTTCACTAAATATACATCCTTTCCACAGCAACTCGCTGCTGCCAACCTGTAAAGGTGGGTCCACAATATCCGACGGACAAACTTTGTTACCAATTAACAATTGTCTTTCGGTTTTTGCCTTGTGAGCAGAGTAAAACTATAGTCGATTCACTTACGGTAGATTCTTGTGTGTACGAGATGTTTGTTTGGCGGCCTCTGATTGGCTGGTTCTGGGAGGTAGGCCGCTCGCTCAGTGTCTCATTATTTTCGTCGGCGGCTTAGAAAACTAGCTTATGTTTATATTTCTTCAATTATCTCACGTTTAGAACAAAATAGGAAAGTTTTGGTCATACCATTGGATTCGGTATTAATTGTACAACAGTCATCTTTTTTCCTGAAATCAGTAAGATATAACACAAAGGAATTACAATGAGTGAAAATGAAGAGAGAAGCATTCAATTCTTTATATCTGTTTTTACTTATCATCGATCTTGCATCATCAATGTGATGAAGATGAAATAAAATTTCTGTTTTTACACAATAAATTCACCTTGAATACGCTGGTGCTTTCAGATTTTAGATGTGTGTGATATGTAAAGGGAAATTGAAGAATGTGTCTCATTATGTTGCATCCACAAATGATCTAGGTGATCTGCAAGAAATTGTTGCGTTTGTCATCGTAGCGAGAGATTTTAGTTGCCAATTAGTGATATAAGATGGTTGCAGTTTCGACAATATTTACCATGCTATATCATTACCTTTTCTGTAAATAAATACACAAAATCCACGTTATAACTGACAAACATTTTCAATCCAATATCATATAATGTCTGGACAATCAGATGGATGCATCTGGTATCATTAGCTCAGATCTAGGTGGGCCTCAGGGAATTCAGTCCAGCAAAGAAGTTGAACTCTGGGGACAGACTTTGCAGTCTTCAACTCAGCTTAAGCTTTAATCAGGTTGTTTCAGAGAATTGTTTCTAATTTTATCATATGAATATATTTTCAAACCAAAGAGATATCAGAGACTTATTTGAGTGATATGAAATAATAATCTCAGTGAAGCAATAAACAACAAAGAATTAAAAAAAAATGTCTTCCTTTCAGGCTGAGTCAAGTACGGATGCAATATGATAAGAGAGAATGTTCATTTTCTCTTCACATATTACACACGTCTAAAATCTGAAAGCACCAGCGTATTCAGGGTGGTTTTATTATATGGTGTGTCCACACAGTCGAACAATGCCTGACGGACAAACATTGTTACAAATTAACAATTGTCTACCAGTTTTTCCCTTGTGAGCAGAGTAAAGCTATGGGTACATAACCTCATCTGGTACCCCTGTTTGTTGCCAGATCTACTTCTATCGTTTCAACGCTTATGACGTCATCCTGCCTGCTTCGCCTATGATATGGTAACAATGTTTGTCCGTCGGACATTGTTCGACTATGAGGACGCACCTTAAGGAAATCTTGAATTAGTCTTAAGACATATCCTCTCACTCCAAGATTCTGACTATTAACTAACAATTCTTTAGATTCCACATACATGTTTAGTGGCTTAAAAATAAGTTTGTCTGTAGCTTCGGAGAGCACAGGGAGAGCAGAAATTGGCCTGTAGTTACTGCAGTCTGCAGATATGCCTCTCTTTGGAACAGGCTCTGTATTACTAAGCTCTCACATATACGTGAAGATATCACATTGACATAAAAATCTGCAGAATCTACTAATATTGGGGAAAAACATACAGATTTTTTGTTTTTTTTAGACAGATACTATTAGGATCTTCGCCACCCCAGCTACCAAGATTATCAAACATTTTCTAACAGCCTTAGAGCGAGATGCAAGAATTTTGTGAAAATAGGTTCAGGATGACAAGTATCATTGAGAGGGACATCCTCAGCTGATTGCTTAGCTTCAGAAGCTCGATGAAGCAGTTCAGCCTTTTTCTAAAGGCTAGTGACCAGTCTGCCGTCATCTGTCAGTAGTGGTGAAATGGAAAACGAGCCTGACCCAACGATAGAAAATACGAAAGAAGTCCACCACAGATGAGGCTAAGTAATTCCTTCAAGTTTCCAGTCTAAGGGATTTTTTAAATTGCTCTCAGCTCTATGGTAAGTTATATTTGTAGCACGACAAGACTAAAAAAATGGTGTATTTTCATGTGAAAGATATTGTCTCCATTTATTGAATTTGTTCCTATCGTTATGGTAAGGTCGTCTGCATGTATCGTCAAACCATCCCTAGTCATTTGTCTAGGGACATACTTTACTAAAATAATAAACCATTTCATTTAACGTCTTCTTGAGATCTGGATTTGATATAGCAACTGAAATATTAGATGTCTGACAAGCTTCAATAATGTGATCCCAATTAGCTCTAGATTTCGGCTAGACCCTTTATCCTAATGATAGTAAGAGGAATAATCTGAATGACAGATTTGTCCATCTCATTGGTACAGTGGTTGAATGCACCTATATAGTCGCAGACGTTGGACCTGACGATGGCTGGAAAATCAGTGAATAGTACCAGAAATATGTGTGGGTTCTTCAATTAGCTGGACAAAATCGGAGGATATACAGAACTCAAGCGCAGACCGGCCACGTTGATTGGTGGAATTTGAATAAAGGCACTTGTGCTTTGGAATCCAGTCACCACAAAGAATAAAATAATATTTTGAATTCTGTAACTGAGCCATACTAATACTCTCCAAGTGAGCGACAAATGTAGAATCGTCAATATTTGGATTATGTTAAACAGCAAATACATAAGTATTGTAGTCCTTACTGAAAATCTTAAAACAAAAACAAAGAACTTCATAGCAACTACGCTACAAGTTTTTCTTATGATAAATAGGTTGTCCAGATCTAGAGTATACAACCATAACCTGCGCATTTAGGAAGTTATGACAAAAATAAACTCAGGGTCGTCAAACCTCGAGATTAAAAACTCCACTTTTGACTTTTTTACTACTTACAAGTGCCTTAGATAAAAACATCAATTAGCAGTTACTAGTACAATTCTGGAGATCAAGATGAATTGACATTAAGTCCAGAATATTAAATAAAGGACTTTACAACAATGTTTCCTGCTGTAATGAGCAACAAGCCCAGGGTTCAGCTTAATGTCTCCAAAAATGAATTAGAATTAATAATATAAAAATATTGCACAAATAATAAATAAACTAATAACAACATCACATGATAAAACTCAACAGAAGAATAAGCAATGCAAATGCAATCAGCAACAAAAAGCACTTACATTATTTACACAAATTACATTGAAAGTTGCTGGAAGCAAGAGGTCGACATGGTGCAGCCAGGACACCTTGTAAGGCAGGGGGAAGACAGTCAGGATCGATTTTATAATATAAAAAGATGAGAAAGAATTCATTAGGTAAAAAAAAGACGCTTTCCTGATAATCCACCCAGCAACCTTTGCTTTCTCACCAGCCTGTCATACACACTATTCAAGAAACAGGAAAGTGAACAAAAAAGAGAAAAATGCCTGATTGTATCCTCAAGCAAGGGGAACTCAAAACATGGAAGGCCATAGTACAATGGACATAGTACAGTCTAAGGTTGGAAAAGAAGGTTTGTATTCAGAGCAATCTCTTAAAAGGGTTGCCAACCAAGACTAATGCGTCTCTTCCACCCGTTGCGCTGGTTTCATTCTGGAATGTCACTGTATTAGAAGAGTTACCAGCCAAGCCTGAAAGGTCTTTTCTACTGTAACTTGTGTAGGCAGGGATGTCACCCCGTGAAGTGAATGTTGCTAAGGAAAAGCCACATTAAACTCTCTACCATATTTATACTGAAATGTTTAAATGGAAATCCAGAGGGCTCGTGATCGGAAAATAACCAATAAAAACTAAAACAAAATACGTTAAACTCAATAGAAATTTTACTCTGGATTGTTTACATTAATTTGAGCGGAATACAACAGTTTTTTTTTTTTTTTTTTTTTTTTTGAACGATCTGGAACGTCATGACTTCCATAAAGTGCCAATAAATGGCGTATGTGCGCCTTTTTGAAGGAATACAACTGAACCATACAGGTTTTGAGTAACAAAGGATTGCTTCTTGTGGAGGCAATATGTTTTCTCACCTTCTCATTCTGTTAGGTAGAAAAACTAAAATCCATAGAATATTTAATATGAAAAGCATCAAATACCAATGATGTCTCAAAATCTTGATCTTACCTCAGCATTTCAAAATACACCAAAACTCATCGAAAACAAAGTTGAAACATTTTTAATGGATAATAATATTAACAGCGTTCAAAACAATAAGCAATTGCGAGTTGCAGTAAACGATTTGAGATAGGAAATCATCTGGACGTTTCTTATTTTGCAACTTCTCGCTAGATTTCAGGCGGTTTGTCTGGGTCTCGGCACAAAACGGTTCGAAACTAGGTCGTAAAAAATGGCATATTCTTTACTTTTATCACCTCGCCGTAAAAAACACGTAAGTCTTTTATGTTTCTCTCTCTCTCTCTCTCTCACGAAGAGCTGAGGGCGATGTTACGGCCTCTGAGAGAGGTCCACTTCAGGTTCGATATGAAATAAATAAATAAAAATATTTCAACACTAACAGTTGAAACTGGGGATACGAATATAGAAAGAAACACTAACGCAACAAAGGTTTATTTACAAGCTTACTAACATAGGTAAATGCAAAAATGGTATCTCCTATTTACATAAAAAGATTAGAATCTTGCACTGCATGAACTGGGGGAACAGTGAGGCAATTCAAATACTTGCTAGTCAATTTGGCAATTCGAAGCGGTGGCTTCACAAAAGGAAAACGGTGATTGCAGACGTCCTCTTGACTCAGTATTGCAGAAAATAGTCTACTTGTAAGGCAGGAACTCCCCAAAACCTCTGGCAGGACCTTTTCTTCTCTGAAGTCTGCTCGACGTCGAGATAACACGGTCGTGCACTCCTGAAGACGACTAGACCAGTTTCCAACCGACTCTCGAACAACCCTTCTTCTGATCCTTCGTCAGTTCCTTTTCTCTTATCTCTCTCGGATGATCTCTGCTGCTGCTGATCTCTCACTGATAATCTGATCTATGGCTCTTACTGAGGATATCTCTCTGTGACTAACTGGTGTCTCTCTTTTACGATCTCTGCTTTCTCCTGCTACGACCGTCGTATTTATACGGCACTCTGGGGGCGGAGCCTACGGTGAACTTCACAGACTCCAGGGATTTCTAGAACTTCTTAGATGAATCTAGACGAGGTATTGCATCAGAAATCGCGGCGTTTCTCACGTCCCGACGAGTTCCACAACACTCCTGCCGATTCTAGAACCATCATGATAACAGGCACCTCCAACACAATGCGCTAACGCCTCCTTGCTGCCGAACTTCTCGAAAATGCGTTCTCCTTTCCTTTATCGTTCTTTGCGAGGAAGCAATTACCATCACAGGCGAAAAAGAATGTCACTTCCTTCATGCTGGTAGAGTATGGGTTCATGTATCTGTGTATAACTTTAGAAACATTGCAATCCGATAAGGGATTTTTCATTTAGTCATCTCGAAGACTGTAAGAAAAGTTGAAGTGAAATCTAACAAAGGCCACGAGAGGCTTTGAACGACACTGAAATCACTTTCTTTAGAAGAAGGGGGCTTGAAGGAGGAAGAGGAGGGGACTGAAATGAATAGAAAGTTGCCTTTTTTCTCCATACTTTCTTCAATTCTTCGCCTTTTCAGAGGCATTGTCTAATTCTTTCAGGACGAGCTGGCTTCCTTTTTTATTTATTTGTTTATTTATTTATTTATTCTTTATTTATTTATTTATTGATTTTTGTACTCAAGAAAAGTCTAGGTGAAGAAACTGAGGTGCATCATATTCTGGTTTTCGTGAAAATTATGATAAAAAGAATAATTCCGTTGTTATATGATTACTTTTTTAATGTAGATTTTATTGCTGTCAACAAAACCTGCCTTATACATTCGACATATTAGAATCGATCGATTCAAATTTTGTCTTTCTTCACACAAAATCAGGTTTTACTAACACTTCTTTTTACTAAAGCGTTATTATATTTTATTTTGTTATATCTTATTATTATTATTATTTTTTATAAATTATTTATTTTTTTAAGAGGGAAATAAGATTGCCTGTTCGAAGTCCGTGGACTGGAGCGCAGGTTCGCAGCGTCCAATTAAGGGCCATTATGAAGTTTTTGTTCTTATTATCTAACCACTTTTACGGGCTGACACCAACAGGTGTCATAAGGGAGACATGGGTCATTACACATAATCCCTGAAGGGGTGTCAGAGAGAGAGAGAGAGAGAGAGAGAGAGAGAGAGAGAGAGAGAGAGAGTAATATCAGTTATACTATACATCATCCACTTACAGGCCAGGTCGATGCTTTTGGACGAAACCTTTATTGATATATATATTATATATATATATATATATATATTATATATATATATATATATATATATATATATATATATATATATCATCCCGAATAATCCATCTGACATCAGAAGTGTTGGAAGGAAATGTGATACGATCACGAGTTAACTGGACGTCAATAAAGGAGGTTATTGGTGATAGTCCCCTTTTATGTAGCCATCTGTACTAAACTTCTCTCCTTACACATCTGATGTCCTAATTCTTTTATTTGTTTTATTCAACTTTTTTTTATCTACGATTATCTGAATTCATTCCATTTGGGTTCAATGCATAATTACGCATTTTGAGAAGGTTTAGAATTTATGGTCATGTCTGAATGTCTAAAAATTTAGCACAAATTCAGTAGCTTTTGGATATTTGGAATTTGGCTTCTGATTTGTGATTTTGGAAATAATTCTAAATGTCTTCGCTTTTTTAAAGACTGGAAAGATCTGATATGAACAGACCTTCTAATAGAATAGTATTTCTTTATCAGAGATGGCCGTAATTAACCAAAGTTCATTATTATTGCAGGAGAAATGTAAGGAATGATTCCGCAACTATTTGTTGATTCTCTTATGGACTTAAATAGTAATATAGTTTGGAATTATTTGCTAATAATTCTGTAGCAACAATAACAAAAACAATCCCAGCTTTAAGCTTTTGTTTTAAGATTATATTCATTGATTTACTTAACCGATTTAATTGATAGTAATATTTAAATAAGCAGAGAAAAATCAGGAAATAATTCCTCCACCAAACAAAGAGAAAAAAAAATAGATTAAATTTGTTACACGTAGTATGTAATGAATTTAGGAGGAAAAGCCATTCCAGAAAACCGCACAATAATTCTCCCTTATTTTTATCTTATATGGAAATATATAAAATATTTGATTTCTGTGAAACTGATTAATAACTGGAACAATAACACAATGATACCAATAAATAAATATTATCGCAAATGAAGTTCTTTTCATAGAAAATGTTGTCTTTTGTTGATCGTAACTTCCATGAGGAGATGAAACAGTAAAATCACAAAATAATGTTTTAAACAATATTTCCAATGAGATGGAAATTGAATTTGTATCTGTTGGACCTTGCATGGTCATTCTGGTTTGAACTAATGGCCATTTTGCCTAATGTTATTACCCTAACCTGAGTCAGCCAGTTGTTCTATTATTCGTTTCGGTTATGTTTGGCCCCCACCCCCTACCCTACCCAAAAATTATTCCCATTTATGTGTGCGGGTCCGTGTGTGTGTGCGTGTACATTGTGTGTACGTGTGTGTGCGTGTCCCTTGTCAACGAAAAAATCGTATGTTTACGTGCATCAATTTGTTTTGTCCTTATGATACCTCCTATTGCTGTAGAATCTCTCTCTCTCTCTCTCTCTCCTCTCTCTCTCTCTCTCTCTGGAAACTGTATTATAATACATAAAAGGGGTTTTGAGAAGGTGCACATGCGTTTTCTCCACTATCCAAAACCTACGTAATCAAATATTTTGCGCTCAGAATTAATAGCAGAATTTCACCAGGATTTTTTCCATTTCTTCACCAAACTACCTTAAAAGTATCTTCCTCATTAAGGCCATTGATTTTTTTCGAACTCACGTTGGCTGCTGTTTCGTCTTAAATTCAAACTTGAAACTTTTTTTTTTTTTTTTTTTTTTTTAGAAACTTATTGATTTATCTGAATTCCGATTCCTGTATTTACTTAGTAGCGGAACTGTAACGAGGTTTTGAGTATATAAGATGTAGTCAGATATCTGTCACAGCCTGACTTAACAGAAAAGGATGAGAACATGACTGATGTTCGCAGATGGTAGAGAAGAAAAACTGGAGATGCAGTGGAAAGAAACCAGAAAAAGTTTGACAATAAGTTGACAAGAGGAGAAAGTTGGGAGTAAACGTATAATCTTAATTCCATGAAATATTATTTGAACAGCTTATTAATAACACGAGACATCAATGGAAAAATTTAACGCTCTGATACCATACTAATTAAAATGTATTTCAAACGATGAATGGTCATGTGAAAGTTTATTGCCAGTAATTACTCCTGAATTAAGCACTACTCTTAACTATGTCTAATTTTAGGAGGAGCCTGAACCTTATTTCGGTATTAATTCTCACTAGATGATAAGAATTAAATTATATCTCCTCTGTTTTTATATGTTTATAAATTTAAGTATTACGTTTTTAAAATATTTCAATATCTTCGAAATAATGAAAATTCGGCTTCATATTTCACTTGATGAGAAAACCATCACTTCTGATTTTATGAATATTTTCCTGTATCTAATTTTTTTCTTTAATCATGTTATCGTGCATTCTAATTTGAATGTATTACCTGTTCACATTAATTTCTTATTAACTAATTTCCTCATTATCCTCTTTAGTTCAGTCAGTATGTATGTTGTTATTTATTCATTATTTGATATTGTTATCATTGAGACTGAATTTCAGGGAATTTGAAGGTAATATTCAAGGTTAATAGAACCTAAATATTAATAAACCCTTTTTAAAATATGCTGCTTAAAAAAATAAAAAAGACGAGATTTTATTGATAAAAATTTGTAAACTTTTTAGGAGTTTTCTACAAGCATAAGAATTTATTTACCAACGTCCCCGTTGACGAAACCATACAATGATCTTGAACATCCCAGAGCATGCCCTTCAAGCCCTGTTGGAAATCTGTACCAAGAAAGCCCCCTTTGCTGATCACCGCAACTACATGTATACCCAGATTGACGACATGGCAATGGGATCTCCCCTTGGACTCCTTTTTACCAATTTCCGATATGGGTACCGTCGAAGAGAAGGTCTTCCAAATTCCAGCAAACCAAGGATGTACTGTTCCTTACATTGATGATACCTGCGCCTGCGCCGACTCCCAGGATGAGATAGAGCAGCTGCGATGTGCATTCCACGACCACAGCTGCCTCACGTTCACGATAGAACATTGCCAAGACCGCCGCCTCCCCTTCCTTGACGTCCTTGCCAAACAGCAAGATTCCGGATTTAGCACGAAGGTGTACACGAAGCCGACGAACCTGGGAATGTGCATGAATGGTGAAAGTGAATGCCCTGAGATGTATGAGCGCTCCATCATTAGCGCCTTCGTCAGGAGGGCCCTCTCACACTGCTCCTGGAATGACAAACACAGTCGGCAACGGACACACCAATCATGCCGTTGATGAATCGATAAGGAAGAATATGGAAGAGTGGTACCACCAGGAACCCCGCCCCGACGTTCCAGAACCCAACAAGCTTTTCTACAAGAGGCACTTCCACCGGAGGTACAAGGAGGATGAGCAAGCCCTCAAAAACATCATCGAGGAAAATGTCAGCCCCACCGACCCAGACAAAAAGATTAGGCTAGTAATATATAATTAAAGTGAAGAAGACGAGTAGCCTGGTGATGAGGACAACCCTTCGGCCACCCGTGCAGGATCCCTTGAAGAAGACGTGTGTGGTCTACCAATACACATGCCCGGTCCGAGAATGCCTTGGCAAATACATCGGTATGACCCCTGTGCGCTTCTCCAAGCGAATCTCCTGCCATGCCCAAGAAGGATCCATATTTAACCACGCCAGGACTGTTTATAACAAACGAATAAAGTCAAATGATATTATCCCTAATATCGAGATAATAGACCAGACAACGGATCACGACGTCTTCACCTCCTGGAAGACCTTTATATAGGAAAGGAGAAACCAAATTTAAACATCACTCAGTAAACGTTTCTCCTTCCCACCGCTGCCCAAAGAGCAGCGAATGACCCCCGACAATGCCAGATAATCAGGAGTCCCCACAGAATGATAGGACTCCTGCTACAGACACAATCCTGATGTCCTATACCCCAGCCACACTATGATGGTAATTGCTTCATAGCAAAGAAAGATAAAGGAAAGGAAAACACATTTTCTAGAAGTTCGGCAGCAAGAGGCATTAGTGCATTGTATTGGAGGTGCCTGTTCTCATGATGGTTCTAGAATCGGCAGGAGTGTTGTGGAACTCGACAGGCGCCGACGTGACGTGAGAAACGCCGCGATTTCTGATGCAATACCTCGTCTAGATTCTTCGGAGAAGTTCCAGTAATCTCGGGAGTCTGTGACGCTCGCCGTAGGCCCCGCCCCCAGATGCTGTATAAATACGACGGACGAAGTAGGAGAAAGAGAGATCTTCAGTTAGTCCACAGAGAGATATCCTCAGTAAGAGCACAGATCAGATTATCGGTGAGAGATCAGCAGCAGCAGAGATCATCCGAGAGAGATAAGAGAAAAAGGAACCGACGAAGGGTCATAAGAAAAGTTGCTCGAGAGTTAGGTTGAATTTTGGTCAAGCCATCTTCAGGAGGGTGGACGACCGAGTTATTTCGACGTTGGGAGAGACTTCAGAGAAGAGACGTTCTGCTAGAGGTTTTGGGAAGTTCCATGCCCCTCATGTATCAAGAGTAGACATTATTTTTTGCAATACGGAGTCAAGAAGACGTCGGCAATCGCAGTTTCTCCTTTTGTGAAGCCATCGTTCGAGTTGCCAAACTGGGCAGCAAGTACTTCCATTCCCTCACATTTTCCCCAGTAAGCCTGTAAATAAACCTTTGTTGTGTTAGTGTTTTTTTCCTTATTCGTATCCCCAGTTTCAACTGTTGGTGTCAAATTTTTTTTTTTTTTTTTTTAATTTCATATCAAACCTGAAGCGGACCTCTTTCTCAGAGGCCGTAACATTGTGGCGACCCTGCTTAGGCTATCAACACTTTAACAGTTTGAAACGGAGAATATAGAAAGAACCAGGATGAGTGAGATGGTGAAAGAGTTTATTGAGTCAGGTAAGCTCCTAGGTCTGGAGGGGAATGATCTCCGTGAGTATGTTGAGAGGAAAGAAAGAGAAAAGTATGAGAGAGATGAAAGAGCGGCTGAGAGAGAAGTAATGAAAATGCAGCAAGAGAGAGAAGCAATGAACATGCAGCAAGAGAGAGAAGCAATGAAGATGCAGCAAGAGAGAGAAGTAATGAAAATGCAGCAAGAGAGAGAAATGTAGGTAATGCAGCAGGAAGAGAGAGAGAAAGAGTGTATGCATGAGCAGGAAGAGAGAGAGAAAGAGCGTATGCATGAGTTGGAAATTGCGCGGTTAAGACAAAGCACTCTTAACAGTCAGACAGGCAAGAACGAAAACGAAGCTGATACGTTAGGCATGAGTGCAGTGTTGAAATTAGTACCAAAGTTTGATGAGGAAGATGTAACAATATATTTCATGTGTTTTGAGAAGTTAATGGAACGAGTAGGTTCTCCTAAAGAAATGTGGACTTTATATTTGAAGTCAGTTTTGAGTGGTAGGGCGCTTACGGTGTAATAGTTGCATGTCTAAGGAAGAATCTGATAATTATGATATTGTGAAAGAAACTGTTCTTAGCGCGTATAGGTTAGTACCGGAGGCGTACCGTAAGAAATTTAGAAATTTGAGAAAGGATGAAAATATTACGTATGTAGAATACGGTAAGAAGTTAGAAAGGCTGTTTTTTGATTGGTTAACTTCCTCTAAAGTTGAGGATTTTGATATTTTAAAGAACTTAGTGTTGATAGAAAACTTCAAAGATAATGTATCCCCTGAGATTAAGCTTTATATAGAGGATAGGCGAGAAGTATCTTTGCAGGAGCAAAAACCAGGTTAGCAGACGGATATAGTCTAACTCATAATTTGAGTGTTAGTAAGAAAATGAATGATCCTTCGTCTGGTAGAGTACAAAGCAGTAAAGGTTTCAGTCCTAGTAATAGCAATGTGAGTAACAGTGACTATTCCTGTTATACATGCGGAAAGCCGGGTCATACATCTAAGGTTGTAAGACTAAGGTGGCATCTAGTGGCTCAGAATTAACTTGTTTCCAATGTAATGGGAAAAGGGCATTTAGCAAGAAATTGTGCAGTACAAAGGAAGGACGGTAAGAACCAGTGTCTCTAGTTAACCTTTTGTCAGTAGGAATGATGTGGATAGAGAGAAACTAGGAAAATTTTGGGTGAATTTCTGTCAGAAGGCGTAGTTTCCTCTCTTGGAGGAGTAGATTCGAGAGAAGTAGTCTTGCTTCGAGACACAGGAGCTGCTGTCTCACTGATTAGGAGAGAGAGTGTGCCGAACAGGGCAGAAATCAATATGGAAGAAAAAGTCATGTTAGGTGAATTCCTAACACTTGTGTTCTTTGTCCTTTGTTGAAGTTGAATTTAGAAAGTCAGTAATGTCAGGAGAAGTGAAACTTGCAGTGTGGACAGTTTGGCCGTCGAAGGCGTTGACATTATTGTCGGTAATGACTTAGCTTTATCCAAGAATGTGAATCCTGTTGTGAGGAATATTCCAGTGCATGAAATGGTAGTAACTAGGTCGGCTTTAGATACAGACGTAGACTACGGTTATAATTTGTTCGTGGATTCAAACGAGAGTGAGTTCGTGGATTCAAAATGTGAGTAAGTTCGTGGATTTGATCGAGTGTGAGTTCGTTGATTCTAACATGAGTAAGTTCGTGGATTCGGAACGAGTATTGATAGAGGTGGCGAGGTTGATCTAGGCATGATAGCCAAGGGAAGGCATAGGTATCGAGAGTAACGTAGTAAATGTACCGGTATCTAGTCCTAGTTACGGTGATGAATTAGGCTCTAACTTTTTTGGATAAGGATGAGCTAGTCAAGTTGCAGAGAGAGGATGAGGACACTAACCCGAAATTTTGAATGTGAGCTGGATGATGATCTCGATGAAGTGTGTAAGGAAGCTTTTTGTTTGAAGGGCGAAGTTTTGTGTCGTTATGTTCGACCAAAGTCAGGTAGTAAAGGGAAAGTTAGCACACAATGAGCAAGGACATTGGGAGTGGATAAAACTTTCAAGTATATTAGTAGGGCATACTTTTGGCCTAAAATTGAAAAAATGATGTAAAACAGGTATATTTTTAATTTTAAGCTGTCATGAATATGAAATTGCCGGGAAACTGATTCAAGTAATTGCCAGAGTTCCGTTGTGTAATATTCCTTCAGTACGGCAAACCTTTTTGAGAATGTAGGTATCGATATTGTCTGACCTTTGCCTAGAAATAAGGGTAGAGAAGATTGCACAACTAATCTAGAATATTATAAAAACAATTTAAGAGATGTTTGGGTTTTTAGGAGCTATCGGAGAAGAACAGAAGTGCTTGGCACTTAGCGAAAAGAGAACGAGAGAGGAAGTCAAGGGAAACTAAACGGAAACACGATCTTAGAGACAAAAGAGAGAAGTTTGTGTGTAAGAGGTAAAGCTTTAGTACTAGTCCAAAAGAAGGTTCCGCTTTACCTTATAAGTTCGAAGGTCCTTTTTCAGTGTTAGAGGAGAGGGGAAATGCACATTATGGAATTAATGTGGGTACGGGTAGAGCAAAGGCAATTAATGTAAATTTGCTTCAGAATTATAAAGAACGCCCCGTACCATGGGCCGTCGCCTGCGCCCTTGGTAATTGTGTCTCAAAAAGAGAGATTAGTTTTGAGAAAGATGCAAGAGGTATCTTAGTCTTTCAAAGTTTTGAGCAGAATTCAGAACGGAAAACAAAAAGTAAGAAAGAAGGATAATGTTATAGCAGATAGCCTTTAGAGTTTTCAGAATGAGTAGCTTAGTGATCGTTTACTGTTTTGGTTGGAACGAGTGGTTGACTGGATGGAGAAGTTATAAAGCTTTATGCAGAATGTTTTCCCTGCTGATTAATTCTGCTTTCTCTTTAGAAAAAAAAAATCAGTTGATTTAGTTTTTTCTCTTTTGGGCGTGTGATGGTAATTGCTTCATAGCAAAGGAAAGATAAAGGATAGGAAAACACATTTTCAAGAAGTTCGGCAGCAAGGAGGCATTAGCGCATTGTGGTTGGAGGTGCCTGTTCTCATGATGGTTCTAGAATCGGCAGGAGTGTTGTGGAACTCGACACGCGCCGACGTGACGCAAGAACGCGCGATTTCTGATGCAATACCTCGTATAGATTTCTTCGGAGAAGTTCCAGTAATCTTGGGAGTCTGTACACTCGCCGTAGGGCCCCGCCCCCGGATGCCGTATAAATACGACAGACGAAGTAGGAGAAAGAGAGATCATCAGTTAGTCACAGAGAGATATCCTCAGTAAGAGCCCATGATCAGGTTATCGGTGAGAGATCAGCAGCAGCAGAGATCATCCGAGAGAGATAGATAAGAGAAAAAGGAACCGACGAAGGGTCAGAAGAAAAGTTGCTCGAGAGTTGGTTGAATTTTGGTCAAGCCATCTTCAGGAGTGGACGACCAAGTTATTTTCGACGTTGGGGGAGACTTCAGAGAAGAGACGTTCTGCTAGAGGTTTTGGGGAAGGAAGTTCCTGCCACTCATGTATCAAGAGTAGACAATTATCTGCAATACGGAGTCAAGAAGACGTCGGCAATCGCAGTTCTCCTTTTGTGAAGCCATCGTTTCGAGTTGCCAAACCGGCCAGCAAGTACTTCCATTCCCCACTGTTCCCCCAGTCCATGCAGTGTAAGATTCTATTTTTTTTATGTAAATAGGAGTTTACCATTCTGCATTTACCTTTGTAAGTAAGCTTGTAAATAAACCTTTGTTGTGTTTAGTGTTTCTTTCTATATTCCGTATCCCAGTTTCAACTGTTGGTGTTGAAAATTTTGTTGTTGTTGTTTATTTCATATCGAACCTGAAGTGGACCTCTCTCTCAGAGGCCGTAACACACTACAGTGGCGCTCGCATGACAGAATCTCCATGAACATCAATGAAAGATCCACGACTTTGTCCAACACCGGCCCAACCAATGAAAATTGAACATTAGGCCCAAGCCACTATAAATACCACCACACACACACTTTATTAGAGCCGAATGGTTTTCTTCACATATACAGGTGTTAAATTTACAGTTATGGGCTGCTGTGAAGCAAGAGCCCGTTCCAGCATAAGGCTGGCTGAATCTAACTGCTGCTGCTACTCTCTTGCTACAGTCCTTCAATCGATTCGTCGAGAAGATGACCTGCATGAAGGTCGAAAACGCATGTAATCCCAGCATCAACACACTGTAAACCAAAAGACGACCGCGACCCGGAAATGAACTACGCCTATGGAATATACCGGCACAGATGACGACCCCTGCTTGACTTGGACTGAGATCATGTTTTAATAAAAATAAAAGATCACCTTCAGCATTTTTAGAATTTTTAGAATTTTCCCCAATAGAATATTGGCAAGTTACTCAGAACATCGCTGAGCCTGAGAAGCGAATTGTAAGAAAAACAGAAAAAACAATACATAAAATCAACTCGCTTAATTCTGCCATTCTCTTTAACAGCATTTGCTTAAAAGAGGGTCTTCTACCAAAATAATAACAATAATAATAATAATACTAATAATAATAATAATGATAATAATACTAATAATTCTCAGGACCTGACTCTTGAAGCTTAGTTGTGTTCATTATTAGTAATAATGATAATAATAAATATCGAACCATCACCTTCAGCTGACTCGAATGAAAAAAAAATACAGTGACAAAATGTTCTGAAGACAAGAGACCTCGCGATTTTAACACCACGTGACGCTTCATGCAGACAATAACTACAGGGTAATTATCCCAAATTGTTCTGCTACTTTCAGTCCCTTGAAACTTGCGTGTAAACTGTGGCTGTAGGAAATGTCACTGTTTAGGTTCATTTCTAGGTCTAAATTAGGAGAAATATAAGAATTCTGTTGTTATGCGATAAATGAGAATTTTTTGTTGACTTATTGTAAGTGTGCAGGAAATATTTCATGAAAAATCCGGTAATGTTCGTTTATCTAATAAATAACTTTTTTTGGTTTTGTAACAACAACAACAACAACAACAACAACAACAACAATAATAATAATAATAATCAATAATAATCAATAATAATAATAATAATAATAATTAATAATATCTGAAAACCTGTGAAGACGAGTGGCTAAAGAGTGCATGGGAAGAAGGACTAATAAAAGTAGACGAATACCCAGAAATATACAGAGACAGGAGAATGACAGACAGAACAGAGGACTGGCACAACAAACCAATGCACGGACAATACATGAGACAGACTAAAGAACTAGCCAGCGATGACACATGGCAATGGCTACAAAGGGGAGAGCTAAAGAAAGAAACTGAAGGAATGATACAGCGCACAAGATCAGGCCCTAAGAACCAGATAGTTGAAAGAACGATAGACGGAAATAACATCTCTCCATTATGTAGGAAGTGCAATACGAAAAATGAAACCATAAACCACATAGCAAGCGAATGCCTGGCACTTGCACAGAACCAGTACAAAAAAGAGGCATGATTCAGTGGCAAAAGCCCTCCACTGGAGCCTGTGCAAGAAACATCAGCTACCTTGCAGTAATAAGTGGTACGAGCACCATCCTGAGGGAGTGATAGAAAACGATCAGGCAAAGATCCTCTGGGACTATGGTATCAGGACGGATAGGGTGATACGTGCAAATAGTGACCAGCTGTATATGTTTGTTGATTGACAAAGTCAAGAAGAAAGTATCACTCATTGATGTCGCAATACCATGGGACACCAGAGTTGAAGAGAAAGAGAGGAAAAAATGGATAAGTATCAAGATCTGAAAATAGATATAAGAAGGATATGGGATATGCAGTGGAAATCGTACCCATAATCATAGGAGCACTAGCACGACCCCAAGATCCTGAAAAGGAATCTAGAAAAACTAGATGCTGAAGTAGCTCCAGGACTCATGCAGAGAGTGTGATCCTAGAAACGGCGCACATAGTAACGAAAAGTGATGGACTCCTAAGGAGCAGGATACAACCCGGAACCCCACACTATAAACCACCCAGTCGAATTGGAGGATCTTTTTGATAGAGCAAAAAAAAAAAAAAAAAAGTAAATAAATAATAATAATAATAATAATAATAATAATAATAATATATTTTAGTATTATTATTATTGAACACTTCAAACTATGTTTTTTGGACAGTTTTGATCTTAAATAATAAAAATAACATTAATGATAATATCTCGGAAGAAGACCCTATCGAAACAAACAACTTAATCGAACAAATGGTAGTCTGGATGCCCTTGATATTGTATTATAGTTCCTCAATCTCTAGAATGAGTTTGTTGTAGCAGCAGGTAAATCATAAAGCAGCTGTCCAAAGGTCATTTATTCCTTGACGTTCGGAGAGCTTCTTACCATTTTTCAAAGGTGAATAAAGCCAGGGGTACAACTAAGCCATAGATTTTTTTTAATTGTCAAATCTGTGGAGGGGGTGGGGGTAAATCCTCCTACTGGCTGGGAAAACAGGGTACAGTGCCTGAAATGGGATAATTTACTGAGTAGTACATTGTAAGAGCAGCTTTTTTATCTGCATTGGTGGGCGTTTCGTGGACAACAATGCTGTTCTTCAGGGTGTATCATCTTTCTATACTCAGTGTTCATGTGCCCTTGTAGAACAGTCTTCTCAATCTTGCATGGGGATGGGTTCTTCTGACGACGCCATCTATTGATGGCATTTCTCATGACCCTTATAACCTGTTTGTGAAATATCTGTTATCTACCCATGTTTTGGAGACACGTTCAAGCTCATTGAAAGTGGTATTCCAAGAAGAAAACAAGTGTGAGCAGGGACGATGAATGTAGTTTTTCATCATGGAGTATTTGAATTTTTTGTGTATTCACTATTTCCTTTCAAGTAGAACCTGATGTTGGTAGGCTTACAGTGGACCTTCATGTGGAAAGCCTTGAGAACATCCAAAAAAGGAATGGTGCATCTACACATCCGTCACATGAAATGGAGAACCAATTCCTACTCAACAGTGCACCTAAGTGTCTCCAGTTCATTTTCATTGCGAAGTTGATGAAGCTGTCATCAATATACCAAATTTTATACAGCTGGTCAGGTGATCCTACTGAGGACACGCTGCTCAACCCCCCCCACCCCCCCCCCCCCCCCCCACCCCCCCCCCCCCCGCCCCCCCCCCCCCCCCCCCCCCCCCCCCCCCCCCCCCCCCCAAAAGTTGGCGAACAGCTCGTAAGGAGGAGAACCCCTGGCTACTTTGTCAATCTACTTCCACATTTGCCCTACTTAGCACAAATCTCGAGAAGGCGCCGTAAGGATGCCTCTGGAATATCAGTGTTGGGTTAGAAGTTACTCTGTAGACCCTGTCAAGGATCATCCATATCGTTTCATCTACAGGGACATTGGTAAAAGATCTCTACTTCCAATGATGTGGTGACACCCTGGGATGACACGGAGTGAAGCCTCTCAAGAAACTCTATAGACAAAGCAATGCAGAATTTACTGGATTCATATAGGGAAAAATTTTGTGGCCAGCTGGTAGGTCACAGACAGGCATTGTCATGGAGAAGGGGGAGTTATCATCTTGTGGATTTTTGCATTGCTGTATATGTCATAAAACAACCCCCCCCCCCCCCCCCCACCCCCCTTGGAGAAAATGAATCTGGGAGGACCCAGTTCTAACACATTCGGGACCCAGGCTTAGGCCTCTCAACATGTGGCAGTTCGCCTATCTGAAGGAAGGCACACTCATCAGTGAAGGGCTGTAGTCCTTCAGATGTGATGTCCCTTCCAGTTATGATACAAAGATACAAACATTTGCAATGTACAAACATCTTGTACACAGTGCATCGGCGGTGGGCATACTTCTTATCCTTAGAAGTTCATCACATTTCTTAATTGCCAACTGCTGATGTAAAAGTCACTGGAGTAACTGCTGGGTATCCTGGAGTTCCTGGCATCTAGGTCATGTTACCATAGGTTTGAATATCTCGTAAGATGCGGCCTGAACTGCCATGTGATGGAGAGCCCCTAAGCCTGGGGGCTAAACCTGTTAAAATTGGAAAAGTCCTCTCTTCAGCCTCTCCTCCTGGAGGATGCTGCTGACAGAGCAGAGATCGTACCAGAGCCCTTATTGACAAGATAAATGGAGGACATCAGGATAGAAACTCCATGACAGAGAGGACACTATAATCCATCAAGCAGATAATACAGCCATCTTTGTCTTATTTTGCCAAGATGACATACTTGAAGATTCCTCCAAATTTCACCTCTTCATAAAGAGGGAGGCCACTGCTTAATAGTCATACAAACAATAATGTGCCATAGATGCTGTACACCTACCCAATATTATGCGTTATTAATACATTGGCTGCTTTCTAGACCAATATAAAAACCCACAAGGCCAATAAACCTCTTAGTAATCCAATGCCCAACCCTGAACTACCAGTAGCCAAGAGTTTGAACAAGAATTTTTTACTTCATGAGTGCTCAGTAAACTCCATATAGCTTTGTTTGTAGATTGTTCTTGAAAGACTTTGCTCTGTGTCATCACATCATTGGGAGTAAAGGGATTTTTTACCAATGTGCTCATAAATGAAATGATATAGATGATCCTTCAGAGGTTTACAGAGGTGATTCCAACCCAACATTGAACATTCCAGAGGCATCTCTACTTCGCCTGCTCGAGATTTGCACTAAGGAGCCCAATTCATTGATCAATGAGGGTAAAACAAAAGAGGAGGCATATTGATGGAGTAGCCATGGGTTCTTCTCTTGGGTCTTCTGTTTGCTAACTTTTATATGGGGGATGTTGAACACTGTGTCTTCAGTAGGATCCCAAGACCAGCTGTATATGTTTGGTTTGTCGGTGGCACATTCATCAATGTCACCGACAAATATCAACTGGAGAACACTCAGGCACTCCATGAGGAGAAATTGGTTTATCCATTTCACATGTTAGAGAAGTGTAGGATGTCACCATTCCCTTTTGGGACATCTATATCACCAGCACTCTCCAATGCTTCTACACACAGGTCCACTATAAGCCCACAGACCTCATGCTCTGCCCTCAACGGTTCTTCTTGGAATACCACTTCCCAATGAAGACATTGCCCAAACCCTGGTGGATAACAGATATTGTAAGTGCCTGGTCGCCAGGGTGACAAGAAATGCTGTCGACAGTTAATATCACCAGAAGAACCATAATTCCCATAAAAGTACGAGACCATTAGGCTGTTCAACAGGGGTTGCATGAACAGAGTATAAGAAAGATAAGACAACCCTGAAGAACAGCATTGGCAAACATGTAAAAACCCATTGATGCAGATGAAAAAGTCGACCTTACGAATCTTCTCTACAAGGCTCAGAAGACTACCCAGTACATCATGAAGAACAACCAACAAAAGTGACTATCCCATAAAGAGGAGAGATTTACCAAACATCATGCCCTGAGAAAGGCCCCAATGCCAGCAGATTGTAAGGAGTGCAAAATCCCAAATGACAGCAACAACCATCACTGCCTCGAACAAAAGGAGACCTTGCCACCCTCCTGATTGAAGCCATTACTGAATTTAACCCAGGAGACCCTTCTTCTCTTACCACCAACAGGAGAATAGCAAATTCACTCACCCGTTACTCCAGCAGATTGCCCCATGACCAGAACTTCTGGGACTTGCCACCAGCCAATCAGCAACTACGTCATTTAGCCAGACTCTTCAGGATGAGTCGTTCTATTCCCAGCCAATAGGAGGAATCACCTCCCACCAGCATTGACAAGAAAATCAAAAACCAAAAAGGTTTCTGTAATCCCACTTGAAGTATAATTACAGTATAGCTGTACCCCTGGACTCATTTCCCTTTTGAAGAATGATAGAAAAGCTTGCTCTACCAACACGTTAAGGAATAAATGTACTTCAGAAAGCTGTTGTATAATATACTTGCTGCTACAAAGAAACTAATTTGAGAGATACAAACTCAATACAAACTCAATGGCATCCAGGCTGCCATTTTGTTCAGTAATAATAATAATGATAAGAACAACAAAAACAGCAACAACAACAACAACAATTATAATAGAGATGATTCAAGATCCACAATATTAGTAACGGATTGTAGCGATACAATAGCTTTCGAACGTTGTGCTGGGGTCATCTTGAGTTTAATTAAAAAACTTTAGTACAAAAATTGAATAAGTCTATCCTGTTTTGTGTTCTGGAACAGTGGATGACCGCAACGCTTTGTTTCTCCAACGGGTTAGACAGCAGGTAAAGATGATCAGTTGCCCAACACCTATAGTTTCTCGTGGCCAATCAGCTAGATCTTCTCATCTGCAGCCCATATGAATCCGAAACATTTCAAGCGGATGACGGAATGCACGAAGAAGCACAGTTATCGGTGAGAAGATAAAGATGATTGGCCACGAGAGATATAAACAAAAAGAGAGACGTGGTCACCAATTACCCGCCGCCCTCTGGCCCATTGTTGAGATAAAGCATCCATGTTCCAGCCCACAAAACAGAGTTCACTTCTTCACTTTTTGTACCGAAGTTTTTAATTAGACTCAAGATGATCTCAGCACAGCGTTCGAAAGCTATTGTACGCTTTTATAAATCATTACTATCCATTACTTGATATTATTGTGGGCCTTTAATCATATTCCAGTTTGGATATTGAGAAAATTCGTCTCAATAATAATAATAATAATAAATAATAATAATAATATAATAATAATAATCAATAATAATAATAATAATAAATAATAATAATACTAATAACTTTTTCATCATCAAAGATCAGAACCACAATGATAATATTCATAAAAAAAAAAATTGCAGTCCTTGTTTGTCTAAGAAAGCCAAAGCAAACAGGTCCTCGACCCTCCTCTATAAAAAGTAATACCTTCAATTGAAGCAGGATTGTCACTATCTAAACCTGGCTGCAGATGTTTCACAAACGAAACCAAGTAGGATTATGACTTAATAGAAAGAAAGACTTTCTGTCCACGACCATGTTTTCGGTCGCCAATTGACTGCAACCAGATATGACTTGTGACCTGGATTTAATTCTGATTATTTGATAGCTTGGATGAGGTGTGTGTGTGTGTGTGTGTGTTGTGTGTGTGTGTGTATGTGTATGCGTGTGTGTGTGTGTCAGGCAGAGAGATGCTGTTGGTCGTCCAACTGTCATTAACAAAACACAGACACAAAGAAATGATACGTGATTCTGAACTCTATGTAGTATATGTGTCACTTATCTTCTTCTTTGCCATCAGCTTTTCCATTTCTATGCGGGTCGCCGTTTCTAGTCAGCCTTCTCCATCTTCCTCTGTCCTGTACATCGTCTTCTCTGGTGTCACTCATAACAACAGAAAACGGGAATTGATCATCCCTTAAAAATATGTCATAGCAGAACTGACTGATAAGTTCCCAAGTTTAAATGCTACTTAAAAACTTTAAAACCTTTCTTTACCACTAGAATCAACATGCATTTATCGTAAGCTTCCTCTATTCTTCGTTGGCGGCGATGTGGCCGAGGAGCTACAATGTCTAATAAGCAATTACATAGACACACATCATTATTATAATCCTGTGATTTTAATTACACGTAACGAAAGAGTAAGCGCAGTGTAGTGCCGCGAGTCTTAATTAATACCGGCCATTGCTTAAATACATCACATGGCCTGGGGTGTGCATGCATGATATACAGGGTGTCCATAAAGTCCAAGTACCATTCTGAGCAATAAATACTTGTTATTGGTACTGGGACTTTATGGACACCCTGTATTTACAATGCTGATCGCCTTATTTTATTGGGATTAATAAGATTTTAGCTCATAGAGAAGTGGATGTCTTTTAGTGATTATGTTTTTTTTTTCAGAGAGAGAGAGAGAGAGAGAGAGAGAGAGAGAGAGAGAGAGGTGAGGCGGAATGGTGGGGGGGGGCCGCACATTTGGTTGAATAATCGTTCTTAAATAAGGAAGGGGAGAGACAGACAGACAGGCAGAGAAACGTTACCTTTCACACGAGTGAAATTTATGATTATCAAAAGTGATTCTATTTAAAGAGAGAGAGAGAGAGAGAGAGAGAGAGAGAGAGAGAGAGAGAGAGAGAGAGAGAGAGAGACTTACCTTTCACAAGACTGAACAATAAGGTCACCAGAAGTGATTCAATTTATGAATACCGAACGGCAAAAGAGCTTGGCGAGAGAGAGCGCCCACATTATCTCAAACAGGCAGAACGAATCCGCGTACTTATTCGACAACACAACACAGAGTATCATCAAAGCCACATCAGAGAATGACCCGAACTATATTTAGGTTCATTAAAATCTCAAATCTGTTTCACATCTCCGGTACGGCAATTGTTCCGCTGCGCATTACGTATGGAAATGATTTCGAATTTGAAAGCGGTGTAGATAAATGTCATTTCTGAAAAACATTTATCAGTAGGAATTAAATTCGTTATTCGATGACGTAGCCAGATTCGATGGACGTCATTCCATTTACGAGTTTTAAAAAACGAACCGTAACTGGCCTCGTGATGAGAGTCTTAACAATTGACCTCTCTCTTAAATCATAGGGGAGTCGGTCGGTCTTTAACTAATGTACGAGTATGAGGATTTATATTTCTATTTTTTAATTCTAGTTTTGTATGTATGAGACTTGTTGATGTTTTGATTTATCTATCAACCAATGGATGTACCCATATGCGGAAGATTTACGTAACATTCTTATCTCTCTCTCTCTCTCTCTCTCTCTCTCTCTCTGGAATGATATCCAGAAGTTTATTTAAAAACAAACATTGAATTGAGGCAGAAATAAATACGTTTTCCAAACAAAGAAAGGACAATATTAATAGACATTTATTTGAAATTAAGGCTGAAATTTAAATTAAAACTTGTCAAGGAACCATAGAAATAGCATTAGATAAAGAAAGGTCAAATATCAGGTGACTACAGAAACGAAAGGAAAGTTTTTTTTTTTTCTCGTTACTGATACAGAAAACACTCAAAACTGGTATCAGTATACATAAATGGACGAACTGTCAGAAAAAAAAAACAAAGGAGATTCAGGGAAGCAAAACCAGAAGAATGATGGAACAGCGAACCGCTTCTTAACGATCATAACAAGTTGTTTGAGAAGATTTACGTCGACCGCCCTTTTTATAGTTTAGAACTTGAGTCTTCCACAGGAATCAGAAAGTTTTTCAGTTTGGAAGGAAGTGTGACCGAGCGCCCGTCCTGAAACTTACTGTTATGATAGCGTGAATCGAAAAGTATTCAGTGTTAGTCAATTCAAATAAGCTTAAATCGGATAGCTTGAATTGAAAGTATCCAGTGTTAGTGAATTCAAATAAGTTTATATCGGATAGCGTTAAGATAGTGTGGATTGAAACTCGAACAATATCAGTCAATTCAAATAAACTTAAATCATAGCGTTAAGATAGTGTGGATCGAAAAGTATTCAATATTAATCAATGCATAGCTTAAATCGGTTAGTGTTAAAATAGCGTGAGTTGAAAAGTGTTCAGTTCTAGTCAGTTCAAACTGAATAAGGTAAGAAATTTCTATATTTGTATATGTAAGCAAAAAGGACCATTTATTTAGCTTAAATTGGATAGCATTAAGATAGCTTGAATTTAAAAGTGTTGAATACTTATGAATTCAAATAAGATTAAATCGGATGGCGTTAAAGTAGCGTGAATTGAAATAAAAACGTTAATATGAGTCATTTCAAGATTCAAGGTTTCTTTAAACAAGGGAATTATCGTCCATATCTTCGGTGAAATAACTTTATATATATGTAAGTCTGAATATCGCTTTATATATAGCGGTTGGAACTTCATGAAGGTTATTTTCAACCGCGGATAAGATTTTAGATTATTTAGTAGTAAAATCTTGAAATATTAACAGCATAGATCGAACAATTTATCGATAAACGAAAGTGATATTTATTTGAATTAGTTTAGAAGGCTAATTTAATCATTTTACAAGGAGAATAGTGGAGGAAACTCATCTCTGATGGATCTAATGAGGTAAGAAATTATTCTTGTTGTTGCATATGAAAACAAAGTGGTATTTTCTAAGTGACAACTCTGCACAGACTGCAAGGAACGACTCCGCGAATACGAAAGCCGTAGGGTTGGGGTGGGGAGGGGTGGTTAAATGTATTTCATCGTGTTTAATAGGAACCCCTGGGCGTTTAATTAACAGTCGACCTACAAAAAATTATACATTTTTAGTAAGCAACCAAAATACTATATTAAGTCAATTTCCAAGGAAATATCGGGCGCGGAGCAATTACTTAAACCCACCAGCAAAGGTTCCTTTATTTAGGTTAGGTGAAGCTTTTAGGAGACAAGTGACTTTCCTCCTCAATAATGAGCTGATGGAACAACGTTTGCATATCGGTTTCGTTTCTCGAGGATGGAATGAGTTCTTAGAGACTTCTTGTATTAACAAAAGGAAAGTTCTATTATTGCAGCTTTGTTTCGAAGCTGAATGAACTGATTATACCTTCTCTTCGTTTTGTAATACAGATTATTCATGAAACAAAAATTAGAAACAATTCAGTAACTTATAACGAATTTTAAAAAATCTTTGTAAAAAAGTCTCAAGAAATTGATAATCACCTGTTGAAATGATCAAAAACCTCGCGTATTTCTGTAGTAAAATCGTCATATTACAATATCAATTTGATGAAACCATTTTCCTTTTAATATGTCGTTACAGATTTCATTCTACAATTAAATATTTTTATCCCCAGTCCCCTCATTCAATAATTGCTCTAATGTTCACGAAAAAGGAGAGATATGCGCAACATGATATATAAGGGAAATATAAAATAGAAAAAATCGAAAAGGGGAAATTTTTACCGTGAAGGAAATTTCCATTGATGTGAGAATATAACGGAGGAATAATAAGAACTTTGTAAAGATCGTTGTTACATTTATACTTATTATCTCCCAAGGAAAAATTTCTAGGAATAATTATAAATGCAGTATTATGTTTAGATTTCATTTCGTGAATCTCTCTCTCTCTCTTTCTCTCTCTCTCTCTCTCTCTCTATCTCTCTCTCTCTCTCTCTCTCTCTCTCTCAATACAACACACGGAAATTCAAGAACTCGTGGACGCAAATGCCACACTAGCGTTTATAACATTTGTTTCGTCATAATATTTCGTGATGTCTGTCATTTTTACTTTCCAGTCTGATTTACAATGATCCCAATAAGGTTAATGGATAGTAACGTTAAATGAATAAAGATTCTCAAGTTATCCCTTCGGGTAAGAAGTCATAAAACTACCTTTAGTTGTTACACTATTTGAGAATACAAGTATTCTAATTTTTGTTAGATTTTTTTTTTTTAGATTTTTGTTACGTGAATTTACATCGTTTCACTTTGTCAGTTTTATAAATCCCAATTTTGTTTGATAGTAATTTATAGCGTCATGGGTTTCATCGTCACCGTTCATCGCAAGAGATAGTTGTGATATACAGTGTCTTCGGGACGTTAAGTACCGCCTGGTAAGAAATTAGACGTTTTCTTTCATTTATTCAAAGTACATGTGCTTAAAAAACTGGCGTTGTGCTAGCACAGATATTATACCCAGGTGTTATTATTATTATTATTATTATTATTATTATTATTTCGGAAGGAGACCCCTCTCGTAGACATGTTTTGTTTAAAATAACTGCTGCTTCAGCACTATTAATCTTATAAAGAGTCTTCTCTATCTTTCTGATGACGGCTTTCTCTCGTTGTTGCTTAGACTGGCGAGCAACGCACCAAAGGGCATGGTAAAATTCGGTTGAGTCATTTGATTTATTATTGCTTATACAATTCTCTCTCTCTCTCTCTCTCTCTCTCTCTCTCTCTAACGCGACGTTTCCTCCCTGATCGACAGGACATTATCAAGCGATAACTGCTGAGGGACTGAATTCCAGTGGCGAGTCCTTCTCCTTTTATATCGTGGTGTTGCGAGCTCTCCAGTACGGTCAGAGCACTTCTCCGGTAGGTCGAGTTTTTATTGGTTCCCGGGAAGGTGACTCATACGGCGGGCGTTGACTAGTCTTGCAGACCTTCTCAGGTAGGGGGTATCACCGGGAGCCTCTTGATTGGCTTCTACCTGCGTGACGTCACCCCTGGTATTATTCTCATGTCCGTGTTCGTTCCATGCGCGCTGGTACTTTCGTTAGGGGAGAGGGTGTGGTCCTCCTCACACACGTCGGTATCAGGACGCTTCTTGGGTGGTATTGAGGGGAGGCTTTTCTTCGAGGATGAGCAGCGCTTCTAGGAGACGCAGACGTCGTGGGTCAGGTGCTCTCCCGATGATCTTAGTATTCCTGACGATGTCGTCTCTCGTGATATTTCTGCGGTGTACTGCAAGGGCGTGCTGCCTAATGGCGCCCTCCTGGGCGTGGCAGGAAATCCTTTTTGACAGCGCATCGTCGTCATGCCGATGTAAATCCCAGGGCATCCTTGGGCGGGCATACGTATCGGTAGACGACGTTTGGACTGCTTCAGGGGGTCTCCTGCCGGTGGGAGGGGAGTTGTTCTTCATCAGAGGTCTTTCGTACGCCGATTCTTGTAGTAAATAATAAGGGACACTCTCTTTCCTTCCTCCATGGGGGGCGGACGTGTTCCCTCTATATTTTCTTCATGGCTGCTTCTTCTTCCTTGTATTGGTGGTGCATGAAGGCTTTATAGAAAAGTTTGATATCCTCCGGGGCGGAATGTTCCTTCTCTCTTCCTCCGTCATGTACCACTTGTCAAGGGCGGCTCGAGTTTCTCGGTTTACGAGTTTGTTCGAGTACCCATTGTTAATTAGCATCTGGGATGCTCGGTCGAGTTCGAGGTGTGTGTCCTGCCACGTCGAACAGTGCGAGAGGGCCCTCCTGACGAAGGCCTGACGGTGGTGGTCTTGAACCGCGCAGGACACTCGCTATCACCATTCAGACAAAGTCCGAGGTTCGTAGCTTTGGTTGTAAACGGTCGTCCGCCAACTTCTGATTCGTCTTCGTGACAAGGACGTCGAGGAAGGGGAGCCGATCGTTGCTGCTGTACTCGACAGTGAAGTTGAGTGCGCTGTTCTGCAGGAACTGCTGCCGAAGGGCTTCTACCTCATCCTCGCAGTCGGCTTGCACGAAGATGTCATCGATGTAGCGTGCGTATGTGCGGGGACATCTGTGTTGCGAGAAGACCCTTTCTTCCACTTCTCCCATGTAGAAGTTAGCGAAGAGGGATCATCATGGAGGGCGGGTTATATAGGAATCCCGATATGAGACCCCCTAACATCCCAGAAGACTCCTTAAGAACCCTGCTGGATATCTGGATATCTGTACGAAGAGAGCCCCTTTTCACCACCCACCGAGGACAGATGTACCGCCAGAAGGACGGCGTAGCGATGGGGTCCCCCTTAAGAGTCCTCTTCGCTAACTTCTACATGGGAGAAGTGGAAGAAAGGGTCTTCTCGCAACACAGATGTCCCCGCACATACGCACGCTACATCGATGACATCTTCGTGCAAGCCGACTGCGAGGATGAGGTAGAAGCCCTTCGGCAGCAGTTCCTGCAGAACAGCGCACTCAACTTCACTGTCGAGTACAGCAGCAACGATCGGCTCCCCTTCCTCGACGTCCTTGTCACGAAGACGAATCAGAAGTTTGGCGACGACCGTTTACACAAAGCTACGAACCTCGGACTTTGTCTGAATGGTGATAGCGAGTGTCCTGCGCGGTTCAAGACCACCACCGTCAGGGCCTTCGTCAGGAGGGCCCTCTCGCACTGTTCGACGTGGCAGGACACACACCTCGAACTCGACCGAGCATCCCAGATGCTAATTAACAATGGGTACTCGAACAAACTCGTAAACCGAGAAACTCGAGCCGCCCTTGACAAGTGGTACATGACGGAGGAAGAGAGAAGGAACATTCCGCCCCCGGAGGATATCAAACTTTTCTATAAAGCCTTCATGCACCACCAATACAAGGAAGAAGAAGCAGCCATGAAGAAAATAATAGAGGAACACGTCCGCCCCATGGAGGAAGGAAAGAGAGTGTCCCTCATTATTTATACAAGAATCGGCGTACGAAAGACCTCCTGATGAAGAACAACCCCTCCCCACCGGCAGGAGACCCCCTGAAGCAGTCCAACGTCGTCTACCGATACGTATGCCCCGCCAAGGATGCCCTGGGATTTACATCGGCATGACGACGATGCGCCTGTCAAAAAGGATTTCCTGCCACGCCCAGGAGGCGCCATTAGGCAGCACGCCCTTGCAGTACACCGCAGAAATATCACGAGAGACGACATCGTCAGGAATACTAAGATCATCGGGAGAGCACCTGACCCACGACGTCTGCGTCTCCTAGAAGCGCTGCTCATCCTCGAAGAAAAGCCTCCCCTCAATACCACCCAAGAGCGTTCCTGATACGACGTGTGTGAGGAGGACCACACCCCCTCTCCCCTAACGAAAGTACCAGCGCGCATGGAACGAACCCACCGGACATGAGAATAATACCAGGGGTGACGTTCACGCAGGTAGAAGCCAATCAAGAGGCTCCCGGTGATACCCCCTACCTGAGAAGGTCTGCAAGCTAGTCAACGCCCGCCGTATGAGTCACCTTCCCGGGAACCAATAAAACTCGACCTACCGGAGAAGTGCTCTGGACCGTACTGGAGAGCTCGCAACACCACGATAAAAGGAGAAGGACTCGCCACTGGAATTCAGTCCCCTCAGCAGTTATCGCTTGATAATGTCCTGTCGATCAGGAGGAAACGTCGCGTTAGAGAGAGAGAGAGAGAGAGAGAGAGAGAGAGAGAATTGTATAAGCAATAATAAATCAAATGACTCAACCGAATTTTACCACCCTTGCCCTTTGGTGCGTTGCTCGCCAGTCTAAGCAACAACGAGAAAGCCGTCATCAGAAAGATAGAGAAAGACTCTTTATAAGATTAATAGTGCTGAAGCAGCAGTTATTTTTTAACAAAAACATATTATTATTATTATTATTATTTTATTTATTTTTTTTTTTTTTTTTTGCTCTATCACAGTCCTCCAATTCGACTGGGTGGTATTTATAGTGTGGGGTTCCGGGTTGCATCCTGCCTCCTTAGGAGTCCAATACTTTTCTTACTATGTGTGCCGTTTCTAGGATCACACTCTTCTGCATGAGTCCTGGAGCTACTTCAGCCTCTAGTTTTTCTAGATTCCTTTTCAGGGATCTTGGGATCGTGCCTAGTGCTCCTATGATTATGGGTACGATTTCCACTGGCATATCCCATATCCTTCTTATTTTCTATTTTCAGATCTTGATACTTATCCATTTTTTCCCTCTCTCTTTCTCTTCAACTCTGGTGTCCCATGGTATTGCGACATCAATGAGTGATACTTTCTTCTTGACTTTGTCAATCAATGTCACGTCTGGTCTGTTTGCACGTATCACCCGATCCGTTCTGATACCATAGTCCCAGAGGATCTTTGCCTGATCGTTTTCTATCACTCCCTTCAGGTTTGGTGCTCGTACCACTTATTACTGCAAGGTAGCTGATGTTCTTGCACAGGTCTCCAGTGGAGGGCTTTTGCCACTGAATCATGCCTCTTTTGTACTGGTTTTGTGCAAGTGCCGGGCATTCACTTGCTATGTGGTTTATGGTTTCATTTTTCGTATTGCACTTCCTACATATGGGAGAGATGTTATTTCCGTCTATCGTACTTTGAACATATCTGGTTCTTAGGGCCTGATCTTGTGCCGCTGTTATCATTCCTTCAGTTTCCTTCTTTAAATCTCCCCTCTGCAGCCATTGCCAATTGTCATCGCTGGCTAGTTCTTTAGTCTGTCTCATGCATTGTCCGTGCATTGGTTTGTTGTGCCAGTCCTCTGTTCTTTATGTCTTTCTCCTGTCTCTGTATATTTCTGGGTCTTCGTCTACTTTTATTAGCCCTCCTTCTTCCCATGCACTCTTTAGCCACTCGTCTTCACTGGTTTTCAGATATTGCCCAGTGCTCTGTTTCGATGTTTGACGCAGTCTTCTATACTTAGTAGTCCCTCTCCCTCCTTCCTTTCGTGTTATGTATAGTCTGTCCGTATTTGCTCTTGGGTGTTTATTATTATTATTATTATTATTATTATTATTATTATTATTATTATTATTATTATTATTCAGAAGATGAAACCATTCATGTGGAACAAGCCTAAATGGCCCATTTACCTTAAATTCAAGCTTCCAAGAATATGGCTAAGGTGCTCTTTAGAAAAGAGACGGTAAAAGGATATACTGACTCTTCTCACTTACTAAAAAGGAAAAATCAAATAATCAATAGATAAAGATGTATTAAAATGCAAGAGGAATTGCATTAGGGTAGAAATGCATTGTATCTTCGCTGGAGCTTTTGAAGTTCCAGAGTCCCATGGTGGGAGGAATAAAGGACCTCTGGAACTGAAAGTTCCACACAGAGAGGTTCATTGACTGCATATTGGTGCTGATGTCACCGGGAAAAGCAGCAATTAGAAATGGATAAACAGTTTGATCCCGAAAATCTGGGGAAAACAAATTGAATGAATGGAATTCGCCAATAAAATATCAACAGTTAATTATAGCTAATTCCTCTGAGATTTAAATACTTAGATAAGGGACAGTGAGCAAATTACTTGCATTGGCTATCAGATAAATCAATTCATTATCAATATTTTCATTTGCGAATGAGATATGATTTTAGCTTTTTGGTGATATCTTCTGTCGCTATACGCTCTCCTGAACGATAGATGATAACAAAATCGTATCAGAAAAACGTTAAAATACGCAAAATACCAGAACGTTTTTTATTCATAGAAGCTCAAACGTCTTCGTTAATCAATGACAAAAAAAAGACGAGCCCGAGAAACAAAGAAGTACTTTTACTCTTACGACTTAAAAATAAAGCAAAGACATTACGCGCGCTACCTGATATATTGCGAATTAACGTAGCGCTGTTCATCTCAAGAAACATGGATCTAAGAACAGCAAACGACAGAGCACTCCAATGGATAGAACAATGGTGCGGTAAGATATGATGATCTAAAGAACACGGAAAAAAAGAGAAACATTAGAGTAACACTTATCTTCCCCGTGGCTCTGTGAGTGACGTTTTACAGGGTCGCTTAAATGCCTGAATTTTATAATAGCACGCAAAACATTCAATGTAAACATTGGTCGCTTTGTTTGTCGGGCTGTTTACAAAGGACAAACGATATGCAACTCACAGCTGCCTTTTTGATATGCAGTGGATAGTTTGGAAAGTGAAATATTACATAGTTTAATTTCACCTCGCAAAATTTCAAGGATGGATCCAAGTAATGGAATGAGTCATTCAATACCATTGTTAAATCGTTTCCAGGAGAAATAAGTTGGAGTTCACTATTAACAGCATCAGGGTGTACAAAGAAATGCATAATGCCGTAGGCACCTGCATAAGAAGAACATAAAAAGAAAACATGGAAAGGCACTGGCTAAAACATAAAAAAAATCCTCAGCTATATCAGTCACCTTCTAATTCGTTTGACGACTATATATATATATATATATATATATATATATATATATATATATATATATATATATATATATATATATATATATAAATACACACACATATATATATATATATATATATTATATATATATATATATATATATATATATATATATATATAAATATATATATAATGTAAATATGGATCTCTGTATGTGTGTATGTTTCTGGCAATACTTTGGAATGCATTGAGCAATTTCAATCAAACTTGGTATACATATGACTCACTATCTAGAAAATAATACAGTGAGGATAAAACATCACTGGCATCAAAGGGGTGGGGTTGGGAAGGGATGACATATAAAGATAACCGAAGACGACAGATATTGGTGTCTAACCCATAGTTCTCTAGGTTGCTGAGATGAATAGGGACACTCCCAATTCCCTTTGAAGTCCAAATTCAAACCATGATGGATGGGAATGGGTAAGGAGGGGGGTTTGTTTGATAGAAACCCCTGTAATATCTTTGCGTTTTTAATGAAATTATGATTTATCTTAGTTGATGCATAGTGTTTCATTCGAACCAATCTGGTCGCCTAGTCTATTTTCTAACTGCCATTATCTTACTATTCTGTTTGCCTGCCCCTTTGTTGGTCCACCGTAGTCGCTGATTAGTTGCCTGTTACAATATTTGAATTGAGCCAGTCCATTGATTTATTAATAACCCTCTCTCTCTCTCTCTCTCATCTCTCTCTTCTCTCTCTCTCTCTCTCCTCTCTCTCTCTCTCTCTCTCTCGTGACGGTGACCTCATTATCATAATTTGATTATCCGCGAACCAACTGGATTTTCGATTTCCTAATGAGCAAATCGAAATTTCGGGTCCATAAACTGACGCCACCATAGATTTTTTATAATTCGGGTGGGATTAATATTCCCCCCCGCCCTCCACTCTCTCTCCCCCTCCCCCTACAAAAGGTATCTTTTCTCAGACATAAAATTGAAAGCCAAAAAAGCTACTATATTTGAACAAAAAATAATGTACTCAAAATGTTCAGAATGACCTTAGAGATAAAATCACTGATTTAATTACAAATATTTACCTCTTAGATATTTTCTTGTATCTATATCTTTAATGTATGTTTGCGAAAATGTTTACTTTGCCAAAAAAAATTCTATTGTTACCTAAATGAGGATTTATTGACTTATATTTTTATAACATTTTGTGTGTGTGTGTGTGTGTGTGTGTGTGTGTGCGTGTGTGTTTGGAGAAGGGAGGGGGGGGGGGGAGGGATTCAGTCACCGCCCTGTATAATCTTTTGTCTTATCCCTGCTTCTGAGCAGTTGGACTTAATCTTTTGTAAATCTCTTAAATTGTACCCCTGTATTGGGTAGGTCTGCTAATTCTCCAGGTGTGTTGGATTCCAGGTGCATTTTTGCCTTATAATCCCTATCTGTCATTTATACGAACTTTCTTTGTAAACTTACTTTTTCATATTCATATCAGTGGGAAGGCATTGCTGTGTTACTCCATTGCTTCACTTTCCTTCATGGATTTGCCTTTTTTTTCCTTTTCTTTTTTATATTCCCTACATTCCAAATTTTCGTGATTCATTAACCCATACACACCCACCATATATATATATATATATATATATATATATATTTTATATATATATATATATATATAATAATAATATATATATATATATATATATATGTGTGTGTGTGTGTGTGTGTGTGTGTGTGTGTGTGTGTGTGTATGTATATATAATATAAATAATATCCGTTTTCTATTATGAGTAACATTTTTCCATTCGATGGGTAACTATTTCATAATTTTCCGTATCTTTTGAGAATTTAATTCAGCGTCACTGCGTCTTTTGAGAGCTAAATGATCACTTCTGAGAAGTTAAGTAAAGTTAAAGGACACTAACTTTCGACGACATCTGGCTTAATTGATCGTCCGTCTGGCAGCTAGAATGATCTCGATTCTTTGGAGAACTTGGGATGGTCACCTCTCATCGTTGACCTTACTTTGGCGGCGCCACAAGTGCGAGATCTCTCCTATTCGCCTCGATATCAAATGCTCATATATCTGCTTAAAAATTCCCATTTCCTGCCATCGCTTATGAGCAGATGTAGCCAACCTTGACGCAGGAGAGACTTGAAAACTTTCTCTCTCTCTTCTCTCTCTCTCTCTCTCTCTCTCTCTCTCTCTCTCTCTCCCTTTATAGTATCGGGACATGCAGAATATTCAGCGAATCAGCAAACTGGGTCCATCATTTTGGGTGGCAATATGTCTTGTAATCTCCTTTCGTGAGAGAATGAAACATTTCCAAAACGATTTCATCGGTCTCTGCAGTTTCTCCTCGCTGTGCCCAGTCAGTCCTGGGTCATTTGCAGACCGCAGTTATAACCCCGGATTTTTTCTATTGTATTAATATAAAACTGTGTCTGTGTTTGAGAGAGAGAGAGAGCGAGAGAGAGGATGGAGACGAGAGAGAGAGAGAGAGAGAGAGAGAGAGAACTATGAACTGAACTAGCTACCTTATTAGACACCTGTGGGCGATATTTTATGGGGTCAGTAAGTGTTAAATGCACTAACAGATCCTTTACAGTTCACAGTTTAATGTGATATTCTTCTTTCTTCTCCTTCTTCTTCGTCTTCTTCTTGTTTTCTTTCTTGTATGAATTGAGGTACATATTTCAGGCAAAGGATGAGATTTCAGACGTTTACAATATTATTTTTATCAATTTTTGTACTGTGTATCAGTTTATTTTTTATGTAGTCATAGGAGATGGTTCGAACGAACAATGTTGTTACGACAGCAACGTCAACAGTTAATATAATAGCTATGATATTTTGCATCATATTAAGTATATCGTAAATTATCGAGAAGATAAAACTGATCTTGATTATGTCCATTATCATTTCTCTCTCTCTCTCTCTCTCTCTCTCTCTCTCTCTCTCTCTCTCTCTCTCTCTCTCTCTCTCTCTCAGCGCCACGCCCTCTATATATCAAACTGAACTATAATAAAGTGTAAATTACGATCTTAGAACATGTTTTGGAAATAGTGCTCTTTGGCTACTAGTTAAATAATTCTTAAAGCACTGTAACCGATACATATGTGGGTGAGTTCTACATGTCTCGCTCCCTCTCTCTCTCTCTCTCTCTCTCTCTCTCTCTCTCTCTCTCATTACTGTTAAGACAGTTACTTCAGTTACATTGCCCAGCATTTCTGATATATTATTGTACACCACTTCTCACCCCGATCCTTTTGGGGCTGAACTTGACATGAAGGGCATCAGAGTGTTTCTGTTCATCCCAGTGGCCTTAAAAACTCTGGATTAGACACTGTATTTGTCTTTTTCGGTCATCTTTACTTCCCCCCCCCCTTCACACCCCTTTTCACCACCCCCTCCCCATTGGAACCGAACTTGGTCTTATAAAGTATTGGGAGTGTCACTATTCATTTAAGTGACCTTGAAAACTATAGGTTAGACACTAATTTATGTTTGCAGCTATTTGTATATCACCCTCCCCCCACCCCCTTTCACACACCCCCCCTCCCTACTGGGGCTGAACTTGGACTTGAAAGGCACCAGGAGAGTCATTATTAATCTCAGTGACCTCAGAAACTGTGGATTAGACTAATATCTGTCGTTTTCAGTTTTTTGTTTTCACCCCTTTCCCAACCCCACTCCCGACAGCCACCCCCCCCCCCCCCCCCCCCCCCCCCCCCCCCCCCCCCCCCACCCCCCCCCCCCCATTTGGTGCCAGTTATGTCTTACCGCAACAGGATTCCTTTCCCCCGATGCCAATTTATATGTATACCAATTTTGGTTGAAATTGCTCAGTGGCGTGTCAAAAGTGTATGTGGTCACATCCATACATACTACGTATAACATACATACATACATACATCTCTCTCTCTAATCTTAGTAGAGTAGTATTCACAATTTAATAAGCGTTTTAAAGTTTGTAAATCAAAAGGAAACTTTCAAAATGGGCCATACCCAAGATTCCATAGGTGGGCAACACCATTAGTGCACCTCACGCAGAGACCAAGTATTACTTATGGTTCATTGTAGCGTCCCTTCGGAGGCCCCTAGCTGCATCCCCTTCATTCATTATTGTGTAACTCCTATCATCATACATAATTCCTTCACAGTTCAGCTGCCAAAGGTTTTCCTCCTGTTACACCTCTACAGCCTTTTTTATTCCCAATTTCGCTTTCGGCGCTGATTGACCTGAAAGATCCCAGCACTTGGCTTTTTGGTCTAAATTTAAATATGGCACCAGAATTATTGCTGAGTGCCACACTTTGATCTTTGCCGTCTTTGAGTGGTGTCTCTGAACCTTGTTTCTCTGAAGTTTATTTCTGCAAGAGTTCAGTCTTCTAATCCTTGTGCAGTTTTTGGTTTTGTGTGAGACTTAGAATTTGAGGAAACTTCTCTGTTTAGAAATTTCATTTATAAATTTCATATTACGGTTGTTTATTTCCCCTTTTTCAGAATACGTTTTGTTCTACGTAAAAACCTGGTCTTGAATATTGATTTGAATATGGAATCATTTTGTCTCGTATTCTTAGGATGAAAAGTTTTCCCTTTTTTTTTTCTTTTGATTGAACCTTCTCCTCTGCCATCAATCTTTTTGTTCATCTCTCTCCTCTCTCTCGTCTCTCTCTCTCTCTCTCTCTCTCTCTCTCTCTCTCTGTCATGAAATACTGTTCTAACAGAGACCATTGAAGGATTCTTGATTGAACATTGTTCTCTCTCTCTCGTCTCTCTCTCTCGTATTCCCCGTCTCTCTCTCTCTCTCCTCTCTCCCGACTCACTCTTCGTTCTCTCTCTCTCTCTCTCTCTGCTCTCTCTCCTCTCTCTCTCTCTCTCTCTCTCCTCTCATAAAATATGTTCTGCAGAGGACCATTGAAAGGATTCTTGATTGAACATTCTCTCTCTACTCTCTCTCTCTCTCTCTCTCTCTCTCTCCGCAGGGTATTACTTAAGGGATTTTGCAGAGTACCTTCAGGCTGGAGCTGCGACCTCTTTTTTAAACCTTTAAGTTACTTCCGCTGTAACTGGTTTTCTACCACCTTCCCTTCCCACTCTTTCTTTCTCATTTATTTCATGTTGTAACTGCGAAGATTTCCTCCGGGTAACATCTAAAAAATAAATAAATTAATTAAAGAATTAAAATTATCTAAAATATATATATATATTATATACTTTGACATAAGTTTGGTGTAATAAGCTCACAGCTTACCTCAATTGCTTCAGAACAGAGCTTTGGAACCTCTTGAAATGACGCACAGGAGATCCTTTGCAGGTTTCCAAAGACAGGATTGGAGGGATCCTGGGTCAACTTGGAATGCATAAATGGAGTGTTGCTATTGTGCCCCATTAAGTTCATTCCTTCGTGTAACAAATGACCACCCCTGCAACCACCACCCTGTGATGTGAAGGCTAAACTGCTCTGAGGTTGTGAAGCTTTTGTGCCTTGTTGATGTCCTAGGCAACTAAAAACCACAGACGAACTTCTGTGCTATTGATTGTGAAACTTCCTATCTGTGGGTCTGCTGGTGTGGGTTATTCTGGCAATTCCTCGTGGATTTTCATGGCTGGAGGAAAAGCATTCAGGTAATAAGATTCTGGCTGTTCGTGGCTATTGGATGTTTAGTAATTTAAGGGATGCTTCTGTTCACGCCTGGCAAAAAATTATTTGCATAGGCAAATTCTGTTGGTCAGTTGGGAGCTGCGACATGTTTGGGATTGTCTAACAACAGGGAGACCACACATATGTTAGTGTGGCAGCGATTAAAGTTATCCTGGCAACAAACTATGGAAAACTGTCCTTGCATAAGCGGATGTGGCCGCTGTGGGAGTACTCAACCAACCCAACTTTTTTCTTACTCGTCTGGTCATATTAGAAAGGATATTGAAATAAAAGCACAGGTAGAAATATTGAATCCAAGGCACAAACCAGAGACGACTCAAGAAAAGCTAAAGTTAAAGCACACATGCGATACAGTGTTTACAAGTAGTGTGTAGACTACAAAGAGGCATGCACATCAAAGCTAGGTAGTCTTAGTATCTGTCTCTCCTGTCAACAAGAACAAGAGATAGCTAACCTGAGGAGGGAAGTAGAAGAATTAGCAAAGGAACTAAAGGAGATGACAAAGGATAAACTCGAAGGCAAGAGAAGACAAGACAGGATGGGAAAGGAAATTGGAGACCTACGAAGAGAAGTTACAAACTTTAAGAGAGAGAAACAGGAATTGAACAAAGACATAGTAGAAAAACGGAGAGAGTATATGTGGAGTTAAGACAACAATTGCTTAAGAGCAGAACCACCAGAAAATGAAACGGTACAACAGCACTAGACTATGGTACAAAGAAAGAAGCTTACAAGGATAAAAATTATGAATTTTTTTTTTTTTTCCCCCCAAAAAGGGGGGAGAGCTGTTGGTTAGAACAGTGAATAGCATCCAGAAAACGCAATTGTCCCCAAAGGAATCAACACAACAATAGATTTGCTGTGCTATCAGAAACAAGAGAGGAAACCATCTTAACTGGAGAATCGTTAGTGAAAGATCAGAGCTTAAATTTTGTGACCAAAAATAAAAGTAAGAGAAAAGTTCATTCTTACCCAGGTGCAGGAGCAAAAGAAGATACCCGAGGCAGGGAAAAAAAAAAGTTAAGGTAAATAATAGAAAGAGTGCAATCATAGTGGAAGGAAGGAATGACTTGTTTCTAAAAGATGGAAGAAGTGGCCAGACAGAAGATCTTGTGGCCAACCTCACTAATGTTGTAGAGAAACTTCAGTGAGAAAACTGATAACGGCATTCTTATAGGACTTCTGCCCAAAACCAATGTAAGCCACTACTCCCTTAGCAAGGCAATTGGAACCAATGACAGACTGGAGCTAATATTCCACGAAAAAGGTAGTTAAGTTTTATATACTTTTGGGACAGATTTATAGGGAATAAAAAACTATATAAAAGTGATGGAATTCACTTGAACTGGGAAGGAACAAAACTAAAAGGAAACCTCAACAAAAACTGTTGAAACAGTTCAGAGAACTGAACATTCAGGGGAAGAAGTCAGAAATCTCCCAGAATCTGGTTAGTAATAGCCATGCAGGAAACCGTGAGAGTAAAGCCACCGAGGGCAAAGGAGACTTTAGAAAAGTCCCTCAGAATGTCTCAGTTTAACCAACCACAAATGTCTGATGGGTAGGTGTATGCACTACTAGGACAAGAGATCAACAAGAAACTGCATAATAATGGGAGATTTCAGTGCAGCATTACATTGGGAGACGATGACCTCTACATCAAACTTACAAGGAAAGAGACTTAGATTTTGTAAAAAATGAATTTCTCCACCAATGGTTAACAAACCTCTAGAGGAAACAACATACTTGACATCGCCCTATCAACAGAAGATAACCTACTGTCTGGCCTTTCAGTAGGTACAAATCTAGGTAAAAAGTCCATAAAATGATTTAATTTCAAATTAATCGTTAACATAAAAAAGAGAAGAAGATATTAGTGAGATTAGGTTACCGTCAAAAATACCCTAAAAAAGCTAAAGGAGTACATTAAAGATCTAGAGTACGATGAGAACATAGGCATAGATAAGTATTGGAAAACCTTTCTACAGAATACGCATGAAAATTCTCTAGATGTATACCATTAAAGCAAATACTAACAGATAGCAACCCTCAGCATATGCGGTTCAACAGAGAAATTAGAAATAAAATAAAAGAAAAAGAGAGATTGCACAAATCAGTGAACCCATACCTACACCAGAAGAAGCAAGCAGGCATAAAGAACTCTGTAGAATTAGTAAGAAATGCAAAGATAAATTGGGCTTAAGAGAGTTGCATCATTGGTAAAGAAAACTGAAAAGAATTCTTTGCTCATGTTATTAGTAGGAACCCAATAAAATGTAGGTTAGGCCCACTAAGGGACAATAGAGGTAACCTGGTGAACTGAGACTTAGAGAAATCTGAGTTATTTTATAAGCTTTTTTTACTAGTGTTTTCACAATTGAGGACACTACCTCAGTACCGAAACCTGCTATTAAATATGAAGGGGCAAACTGTCTGACAAAATATTTACAGAGAACATTAAAAGCAAAATAGACAAACTCAACAAGTTCAAACCTCCTTGGCCAAGGATGGGATTCACCTATATAAACTCTACAGAAAAAGTGCAGAACAAAGAAAGGCACCAAAAGGATGGAAACGTGGTAATATGCTCCAGTTTACAAAAATTGTCCAAGAGAAAAGCCAGGAAATTATAGGCCAATCTGTCTAACGTCTGTCGTTTTGTAAGATTTTTGAGTTCATAATTGCAGATAAAATTGTGGATCACATTGATAGAAACACTTGTTGTTAAACAGCCAACACGATTTCAGACGATACAGATCCTTCTGGTGTTGTTTCATAACAGTAGTAGAGCAATAGGTATTCTCTAATTGGGTTTCCAAAAGGCCTTTTAATAAAGTTCCACACAAGGAACCAATGGACACAAGTTAGAGTTTTATGAATTGTAGGAGAAATAGCAGACTAGATTGAAGGACTGGCTAACTTATAGAAAACAGTGTCGTAATATAGTCGTAATAAATGGTGAAGAATCAGAAATGGCAGATGTAACAAGCAGAGTTCCTCAGGGTTCTGTCCAGGGCCGCTCTTGTTTTTTTATTTACCTACATTAATGACATTGATGTAGGCTTCACTAGCAGGTAGCCGAATTTGCAGATGGCACCAAACTAGGTGTAAATACAGCAGACTGATGCAGTGGAAAGTTTAAGAATGATATAATGGAAAATAGAAGTGGTAAAAAATTGGCAAATGCCTTTTAACGTAGATAAGTGTTGTTACAATAGGAACAAACAACCCCCATGCCAGCTACATGGACTTGGGAATGAATAAATCGGTAGGAACAAGAGGAGGACAGTGGATGTTCATATTACCAATAACCTAAAATCCACAAAACGGTTTATAAAAGCTGAAAAGAAGGGACAGAACTATTGGGTGGACATTAAAGAGGCAGTTCATATATAGAAACAAGTAACAGTGTTGCAGCTCTACACACAATAGTTAGAACCTCATCTTGAATATTGCAGTACAGTTTTGGTCAAACAACACAAAGAAAGGACATAAATAGATTAGAAGGAGTACAAGCAAGAGCCACAAGTTACTTCCATCCATCAGGCAAATAGGTTACCAAAGACGACTAGAGAGCCTGAATATGTATGGCTTTGAAACACGAAGATTAAGAGGACAACTAATAGAAACATTAAAATACTGAAAGGCGCAAGAAAGTAGACAGCAACCTATTTATGTTAACGAAAACCAGACAAGTAATAATGGATGGAAACGAGAACTGAAGAGATAAACACATCCTATTATGGGAACTTCTTCACATACAAGATATGTGACATGGGATAAACTGCCACTAGAAATTGTAAACAGCAACGGTGTGGAAGAATTTAAAAGAAAGCTAGTCAAAATCACAGGACACTGTGACTGAACAGTAAAACCTGCTTCTAGAGATACGTGAGCACACGATGTCTCCTCGGATGGACTAACATGTCTTTGAGACATCCAAACCTTGTAACTCTCTCTCTCTCTCCTCTCCTCTCTCTCTCTCTCTCTACAAATGTTTGATCATTCTTGCTCCTGACTTTCTCTCTCTCTCTCTCTCTTTGACACTAAGTGTTTGATTTATTCTGCACCAGAATCTCTCTCTCTCTCTCTCTCTCTCTCTCTCTCTCTCTCTCAGACGATAGGAGCAGCTATTGACGGCCTCACCCGCCCTTGGCATGGAGAGGCAGGCTCTTTCATTACCTATGCAAATGAAAGAAGGGATTGATTGAATCAACTCGTGGCCTCAACCTAAGTTTGGAAGTCTTATTTTTGGTCCCTGCGCATCTTTCTCGAAATAGATGAAGAACTGTATTTATAGGCAAAACAAAAGTAGAGAATTAAATTTTATTGTTGCTTCGGCTCCATTTTTTCAGATTTAGTTTTATAGGATAACTGCTTCTATCTTCGGCAGCATATAGAACACAGTACGTGTTTTACCTGTAATTACGTAATTAGTATTCTGCAGAGTCTTTAATAGATTGCCAGAGATTCATATATATATATGATAGATGATAGATATATAGAGAAATATATATATATATGATATAATGATATATATATGTATATATAGAGATAGATATATACATATATAGTATTAAAGAGATGATAGTATATCATAGTATATATACAAGAGATACATATATATACATGAGATAGACATAGATATATAATGAGAAGATGTTACAGAGATTGAGAAGTAGATATATACATAGACATATAGAGAGAGTACATATAGATATATAGAGAAATGATGATATAGAGAGTAGAGATTCGTCGAGTATAGATATATGTTCAGGATACATATATATTTTAGAGAGATATACATAGATATATATATATATAATATATATATATATATATAATATATATATATATAGTATATATATATCCATATATTATATGTATTATATATACAATATATATATATATATATATAATTCTTTTAAAAATTATATTATAATATATAATTATAATAACATATATATATCATATATATATATCCATATTATAGTATATATATCATATATACATTTTATTAGTAACATATATATATATTATATATATATATATCTATACCTATATATATATATATGTCTATATATATATATATATATATATGATATATATATATATATATAAACATTATATATATATATAGATATATCCAGATATAATATATATATATATATATAAATATACAGCAATATATATACATATGATATATATCTATATACATGTATATATATATATATATACATAGATAATATATATATATATATATATATATATATATAGAATATATATATATATAATATACTATACATATATATATACATAAAAATTTTAAATATATATATGATATATATATATATCTATATATATATATATATATATATATATAGAATATATATATATATATATATATATCTATATATATATATACCTATAATATATATATATATGTATACATATATATATATACTATATATATATACATATATATATATGTATATATACTATATATATATATCTATATATATAGATATATATATATTATATAATATAAATAGAATATATATATATATTTATATATATATATATATATATATATATATATATGTATATATATATATATATGTATATATAGTATATGTATATATATATATATATATATATAGTATATGTATATATATGTATATAATATATCGTAATGTATATATATGTTATATATATATATATATAGTATATATATATATATATCTATATATATATATACTATATATGTAGGATTATATATATGTATGTATGTACGGTATATATGTAGTGTATGTGATATATGTATAATATGTATAAATATGTATATATATGTAGGTATCTATGTATGTATAGATATATATGTAGGTTATGTATGTATATATGTATATATATATATATATATATTATATATATAATATTGTATATATCTGATGTATCTATATCATATATATATATATATATATATATATATATATATATACTATATGTATCTATGTATATATGTATATATGTATATATGTTATATATGGTATATATATATATATATATGTATATATAGTATATAATATATTATATATATATATGTATATATGTCTATATGTATATATGTATTATGTATATATATATATATATATATATATATATATATATATATATATATATATATATATATATATCCTCTATCTGTCGTATATATGTATATACTAGAATGTATCATATATATAGTGTATATATATATATATATATCACTATAATATATATATATATCCTCTTATCTGTCTAATAACGTGATGAAAAAAATTGTTCATTTTTTTACATCAAACTACGAATACAAATAACTTTATGCAATTCACCCACATTAGTAATTTACATTTTCTTGCATAGGTTCTTGCATGCACAACACACGGAACAAACTCAATCACGCGTACACGCACCTAGAAAAGCAGAACAAATCAGTAAGAAATTTCAATCATAAATAAGAATTAGAAGATCGTCAGGGAGCAAAATTATATACATCATATTGATGAAAAAAATTGACCAATGCTTTTCGTTCAATTGCTCTTACAACGACATGAACTTAGATATTGTTACCTGGCGGTATGCAGAGTTCTGTAGCACCCGTGACGTTATCTGGGCAAAAAAAAAAACAGTACGTACAAATGAGGGAATGAGGAGGAATACAATGAGGAGAGGAAGTAAATGGTATAAATAGATTGTATTAGTTCGAAGACGGTAATGAGGTATTCAGGTAAATAGTCTTGGTTCCATGGTTTGACACGGGAGTCTGGTCCCCTCGTCTCATGGGGTAGCAAAAAAAACAGTTCGTCATTCGTGGTAGATGAAAATGTCTTCCGAAAGCTGCATCAAATTCATATTATGAACTTTATGTCGAATTAAGGAAATTGCTCTTCATACTTTAGATAATACTTTACATATCTTTATTGTTTTGGTTTCATCAATTTTCTTGTTTCATTTCCGAAGTGAGCTTTGTCGATATTGATAGGAAGCTAAAACGTTTGCCAATATATTTGTACCCCAAGGGATATGTTTCTGCAACATTGAAGCATTATTATCAATTTAAAATATAATTGTATGTGATTAAATATACGAGCCTTCAAAGCGAATCCAAAGTAACTGTGCAGTAACATGTTATAGTTTCGAAACTTTTTTTCTCCCCTGACATTTAAACGCCAAATATTGTTTTCTAATGAAGATACTTTGGTGGTGTACTACGTATCTCTCTCTCTCTCTCTCTCTCTCTCTCTCTTCTCTCTCTCTCTCTCTCTCTCTCTCTCTCTGTAGGGGGGGAGTAATGCTTGTAGTGTACCTTGTGTGGTGTGCAATAGGCAATACTTAAGGGTTGTTGCAGCGTCCCTTCAGCCCAGAGCAGAGACATCTTTTAAACCTCCTACTTACTAACTTCCATCATAATCTCATTTATGCCAACTAGCCATCCCACTCTCTCTCTGATTTATTTCTTCTTGTAACTGCGAGAATTTGCTCCTGGTGCATTAAAAAAAATATATATATTTTTTGTAAAATAAAGAAAAAAAATATATGTATATATGTGTATCTATGCATGTATATAGCATACAGACATAATATTAGTGTAAGGAGCTGACAGCTACCTCATGCGTCAGAACAGAGGCTTTGGAATCTTTAAATAACCCAGAGCAGTTGCTTGCATGTTTCCAAGGACCAGGATTGGAGGAATCCTGGGGCAACTGGGGATGCATAAATGGATTATTGCCATTGTGCACCATTAAGTTCAATTCTTCGTAGAATGAAGGACCACCCCATCAGCCACCACCCTGTGAGTGAAAGCTAAACTGCTCTGAGGTTGTGGGGCTTTTGTGCCTTGTTGGAGTCCTACCCAACTTAAAAACCCGAGATGAACTTCTGTGCCATTGATTGTGAAACTTCCTATCCGTGGGTCTGCTGGTGTGGCCATTGTGGCCATTCCTTGGCGACTGTGGATGTTTAGTAATTTAAGGGATGCTGCTGTTCACTCCTGGTGAAAAATCATTTGCTTAGGCAAATTTTATTGCTCAGTCGGGAGCAGCGGCACATTTGGGATTATCTAACAACAGGGAAACCGTACGTTAGTGTGGCAGCTACAAAACGTATCCTAGAGATGAACTATGGAAAACTGTCCATCGACAAGCGGATACAGCAACTGTGGTTAGTACTCAACCAATCCCCATTTTTCCTTTTCAATGGTCAACATTAGAGAGAGTATTGAATTAAAGATTAGACAGAAATATTGCAACCAAGACACAAACAGAAATGACTCAAGAAAACTTAAAAGAGATTGAATTCACTTCAATTTGGAAGAAGTGAAATTACTAGGAAACCTTCATAACGAAAACCTCGTGAAACACCTCACTGAACTGAACATTTAAGGGAAGAAGAATCTGGTTATTAATAGCACTGCAGGAAACAGTGACAGTAAGGGAAACTAATAAAGCCACCGAAGACAAAAGATAAGATAGAAAAGTCCCTCAGAGTGGCGCAGTTTAATGCACAATCTATTCGGAACAAAGTAGATATCTACAAAAACATTGGTAACAAGTGAAGAACTTATTAGACATAATAGGTATCACAGAAACATGGTAGGAGAGTTACCACATAGCTTGATATAAATTGTTTAAAAACGAAGACTTATGTTATATGTCAAGGACCACCTCAGTGCTACAGAGTGTAAAATTACAAGCATGCAAGCAGAAATTGGTATCAATATAAACAGTCTAAGGAAGACGATAACTCTAATACTGGTGTACAGACCCTCCCTACAAATGTCTGATGAGGAGCTTGTATTCACTACTAGACGAGAAACAAAGAAACTGCATAATAATAGGATATTTAATGCAGCAGTACACTGGGACACAATGACCTCCCCATCATAAACTTAGAAGAAAGAGAGATTTAGATTTTGTAATAAAAAATTAATTCCTCCACTATTGGCTTAACAAACCAGAGGAAATAACATACTAGACATCTTCCTATCAACAGAAGATAACCTAGTGATTGACCTTCAGTAGATGCAAATCTAGGCAAAAAAGCGACCATAAAGTTATTACATTTCCAATTAATATTCAACAGAAAAAAGAGAAGATATTAAGAGATTAGACTACTGTCGAAAAAAACCTAAAAAAAGCTAAATGAGTGTTATAAATCTTGAGGACGACAAGAACAGAAGCGCATAGAAGTACTGGGAAGCCTCCTGATAAACACCAAAGCAATTCTCTTCATGTATATAGTACAATACTAACAAATGGCAACCCTCAGCCTAAGTGGTTCAACAGAGAAATTAAAAATAAAATACAAGAAAAAGAGACAGATTGCACAAATCAGTGAACCCATACCCAACACCAGAAGAAGAAAGCAGGCATAAAGAACTCTGTAGATTGGTGGACAAATTAGTAAAAAATGCAAAGATAAATGAGGATAAGAGAGTTGCATCAGTTTGTAAAGAAAACCCAAAAGAAATCTTAGTGCATGTTAATAGCAGGAAACCAATGAAAATAACATAGGTCCCCTAAGCCTGAACTCAGACTTGGAAAAAGCAAAGGACATTAAAAACAAAATAGACAAACTCAACAAGTTCAAATCTCCTGGCCCAGATGGGATTCATCCAAGAGAGATTAAAGAACTAAAAAGAGAGATAGTTCCTCACATATATAAACTCTAGAAAAAAATTGCAGACAAAGAAAGGCACCTAAAGGTTACAAAAAATGGTCCAAGAAAAAGCCGGGAAATTATAGACCAATCTGTGTAACGTCGGTCGTTTGTAAAGATTTTTTAGTTAATAATTGGCAGATCAAATTGGAATCACTTTGATAATTCTCCGGCATTCTACTGAGGGATTAAAGATGTGTATTTCTAGTGATAGAATTTCATTCTCGACGTGGTTCGTGAAGTCATGTAAAGCCGTTGGTCCCGTTGCTGAATAACCACTTGTTCCATGTAACGTAAATACACCATACAAACAAACAAACGTTGATAGAAACAACTTGCTGTTAAACAACCAACACGGTTTCAGATGAAACAGATCCTGCCAATCAAATCTCTTGAAGTTTTTTTCATAACAGTAGTAGAGCAATAGGTATTCTCTACTTTGATTTCCTAAAGGCCTTTGACAAAGTTTCACACAAGGAAAAAATGACAAAAGTTAGAGCTTTAGGAATTGTAGGAGAAATAGCAGACTAGATCGAAGACTGGCTAATTTATAAGAAAACGGAGAGTCGTAATAAATGGTGAAGAATCAAAATGGGCAGATGTAACAAGCGGAGTCCTCAGGGCTCTTTCATTGACTTACTCTTTTTTTTATTTACAGTAATGACAATGATGAATATGCAGTATAGTTTTGGTCACCTAACACTAAAAATAAAGACATAAGACTAGAGGGGGTACAAGCAAGAACCACAAAGTTAATTCCACCCATCAGGCAAATGGGTTACCAAAGACTACTAGAGAGCCTGAACATGTATGACTTGGAAACACTACGATTGGGAGGACAACTAGTAGAGACATTTGAAAATACTGAAAAGCATAACATTAAACGAAAACCAGGCAAAAAATAATTGATGAAAACTTGACAAACTGAAGAGATACAAAGCATCTCATTGTGGGAACTTCTTTAATACAAGATATGTGACACATGGAATAAACTGCCTCCAATTCAAAAGAAAGCTAGACAGAATCATTAGGACACTGTGAATAAACAATAAAACCTGCTTCTAGATGTAAATGAGCACACGATGTCTTTGAGACATCCTAATCTTTATAACTCCTTGTAACTTTAAGATATAAAATATTTAACTAATACTTATAAAGAATATTATTTCTCTCTCTCTCTCTCTCTCTCTCTCTCTCTCTCTCTCTCTCTCTCTCTCTCTCTCTCTCTGACTATATTGTCCTACGCACGACTCAAAAACATCTGATATTGAAATAACCCAATTTCTCCAGAAACTCCACAATGGTCTTTGAAGAGGAAATCGCACGGAGAGTCGTAATAAATGGTGAAGAATCAAAATGGGCAGATGTAACAAGCGGAGACCTCAGGGCTCTTTCATTGACTTACTCTTTTTTTTATTTACAGTAATGACAATGATGAATATGCAGTATAGTTTTGGTCACCACACTTAAGAAATGACATAGACTAGAGGGGGTACAAGCAAGAGCCACAAAGTTAATTCCACCCATCAGGCAAATGGGTTACCAAAGACTACTAGAGAGCCTGAACATGTATGACTTGGAAACACTACGATTGGGGGGAGGACAACTAGTAGAGACATTTGAAAATACTGAAAGGCATAACATTAAACGAAAACCAGGCAAAAAATAATTGATGAAAACTTTGAACTGAAGAGATACAAAGCATCTCATTGTGGGAACTTCTTTATACAAGATATGTGACACATGGAATAAACTGCCTCCAATTCAAAAGAAAGCTAGACAGAATCATTAGGACACTGTGAATAAACAATAAAACCTGCTCCTAGATGTAAATGAGCACACGATGTCTTTGAGACATCCTAATCTTTATAACTCCTTGTAACTTTAAGATATAAATATTTAACTAATACTTGTAAAGAATATCTCTCTCTCTCTCTCTCTCTCTCTCTCTCTCTCTCTCTCTCTCTCTCTCCTACATATTGTCCTACGCACGACTCAAAAACATCTGATATTGAAATAACCCAATTTCTCCAGAAACTCCACAATGGTCTCTGAGATAAATCACACGCTGATGTGTTGATATGCATGAGGTCACAGAAAGAAAAAGTGAAAAAAGAGAGAGAGAGAGAGAGAGAGAGAGAGAGAGAGAGAGAGCAGAGAGAGAGAGAGAGAAATATGCTTATATATAGAAATGAATATATATTTGTATGTATGTGTGCATGTATGTGCCACAAGCGCTTTGACAAGCATTGAGCAATTTCAACCGAACTTAGTATATATATAACTTAGCATCTATGAAAGAATGCTGCTATGGGGGGTAAGATAACGCTGGCACCAAAGATGGGGTGTGGTGTGGGAAAGGGTTGAAAAATTAAAATATCTGAAAGCAATCAATATTAGTCTGTAAGCCATAGTTTTTGAGGTTGCTGGGATGAACAAACACTCTCGATGCCCTTCAAGTCGAAGTTCAACCCCAATAGGAATGGGGGTGAGAAGCGGTGAACTATTAAGTGTCAAAAATGCTGGGAAATGTAACTGAATCGAACTTAGCAGGAAAGGCAGAGAGTAGAGGGGGTTTGGGAGAGAGAGAGAGTTTTATTGGTTGGTCATGCAGTTTTCTGGGCGCAGCACCGGGTTGGTCAGCAAGTATTAATAATAATAAGCTTTTATTTCCAAAATTTCGTTGGCTACTATATCTTACATGGACAAAATTTATTTCGATGCAACAGACAAACATTTCATACTAATTAATTACTGTTTACTTTATACAACAAGCTGAATGAACATCTTATTAATACAAAACGAAACATATCCCTGCAATACATAGTGTAGCGGTATGTATGATTAAATAAATGATTTATGTACTTCTGTATATTAAGCATCATCTTGATTTGGAAAGTTGAACTTTTCTTTTCACAATTCTGGAAATGCAATGATATTACAGTTGTTAAAGCGCAATCCACCTACAGTGCAAATAAAGTTTTTTCTTTAATGCGACTTTGAAAGGAAATTGTTTAGTTAAACTATTTTTTTTTGTTTATTGTATCTTGTTGGTCTCTTTATTCCGAGCCAAAGGACCCTTTGTACAAGCGAGCGATCTTTCACCCAGCTCGGTATTTGTCTTGGTATGTAAAGGGCGTCGCCCATTTCTTCGGTTCTGTCTTCCACTTCTAAATCCAAATGATGTCGGAGGAAAAATCCATGTTTGATAACAGTTTTTTTTAATGTATATCATAAACTAATAGACATAGGTCGTGCTGTATTCTTTGTTCTATATTTAGCCACTCTAATTTCTATGAGATTGGTATTATATGATCGTATTTCTTTATCTTTCCATCAGTCACTTCTGCCGCAAAGTTTTGGAGTTTTTGTATACGATGATGATGATGTGTTTAGGCGTAGTGCCCCACACCTTCAAACGATAGTTTTCTACGCTTAAATCAAGAGACTAAACGACCATTTTAACGCATTCCATTATCTGTCTATTGTTCTGTTCAGGTAAATTAGTGCTCCAATCTCTTTCCCACTAACTTCATTCATATGAGCATCAAAAAAACATGTTCTGATCGAAGTAAATTTACTCTGAAGCTTTTTACATGTCCACTGCCCTTATTAAAATATATATTATTATCAGAAATTGAATAAATGTATTGCCCCGAGCCAAGGAAAATATATTAAGTTTTAGATTTGATTACATTTAATCCATTAGTTTGAAAAAAATATTTAACATTTTTCTGAAATACTATATTCTCTTGGAAATAAAATTTTTAATTCCTCTATAGTTTCGGTGATTAAGATTTAACTGTCATCTGCTACTACTCTATTAAAAGACAATCTTGTCATGTAGCAGACATGTCATTGGTATGAATTAAGAAATGAATTGGTTCTACCATGATCCTTATGGGACTCCAAATTGTACTGGTTTACAGGAAGCTATTACATCGTTTATTCTTACAGACTGATACCGATTTTCCAAATCATTTTTGAACCAAAACGGTTCGATGTTTAGTTGTATATATTTTCCAAGTATGACATCATGGCTATCGCCATCAAATACTTCAGAGAGATGCAACAATATAAGAAGAAAGATCTTTTTTTGTATATATCAGTATAAAAGTTTGAGTGTGATTCTCATCACTGCGGTTTCGGTTGATAGATGTGGTCTAAAACCATGTTGGGTTTGTGATGATAAGTTATTTTCTTCAAGATATTGCATAAGCTCAATTCTGACTATTTTTTCTAATATCTTAGATAACTGGTAGAAGTGATATAGGCCGATCATTTTCCGATTGCATCTGGGTTACCGTTTTAAAAAAAAATGGTGTTACACGAGATCGTTTCCAGTCGCCGGGGTGGAAAAAACTGTTACAATGGAGGTGCTTACTATAACGATTAGGTGAAAACTTATCACAAGCAAGACATTTCGTATGAGACGGAGAGAAATATACCAGATCCAAACGCTTTTGGGTCATTCAAATGGCTCACTATCAAGACAACTGTATCTACGTCAACCGGTCGAGGCCTGAATAAGTTATTAGCGATACATTGCGGTATAATATAGTATCTAAAGTAAGGCAGATTATTATTTGTAACCAAGGTCAGCTGGGAAATATCGAAGGTCAGTCGAGCTACATTTGCAAAATACTCGTTAAATTCTTCTGCCTTTTTGGTTTCGAAATATCAATTTGTAGCGTTACCAACTCCTGATCATCAATAGGACAGGAAACTTCTTCAGTTTGGGAACTTATTCCTAGTTTCATTGCTGTATAAATCATCACTGACGTCACGTAATATAAAAAATGGCTTTCCACTTAAGGAAACAATTCTAAAAACAGCCTTAATGTAATCGAAAGAGGAGATTATCCAGACATCCTACTACTTTATCAACATTAGGGGTAATTCTGTCAACTTCTAATTAAATCATCTCGAACATAAATGCATGCTCCTACTCCTCTTTCCTAGTCGCAAATAACAGCATATCAAAATTTGAGAGAGAGAGAGAGAGAGAGAGAGAGAGAGAGAGAGAGAATAACCTTTTATGGGATGGGTCAAATAAGGCCCTGTTCACACTTGCGGGGCACTGCCTGCCAGACAAACATTGTTCCCATATCCCTTTTCATTATACTGAATGACGGGCAGACATAGTTCCATAACCTGTTCTATTATACTGATCGACTGAGTATAGAGCCAGAACAATGAGATTGTCTGGTAACACTGTTCCAGAAGCGAGAGAAAAATATAAATGGCTGGAAATGCCTGACGGGCATGCCCGCTAGTGCAAACAGGCCATTAGAGAGACAGACAGACAGGCAGACATATATTTTGATAATGTCATACTGTAACATGTAGGTGGAATCTGTTGTAGTGTTTTACGTCGAATTTCAGGTTAAGTTTACCTGACATAGATTTAGTCATAGGCGAGATAATGTTGTATGTCATTAGATGATGTCTTGCTTTCATATATTTTGATTTATATGCCATGAACAGGGGAAAGTTTAGGCGATATATTTTTTGTTATGAATGTGGGAATGTTGAGCTGATATATTTTGATGTCTTATGCCATCAATAGGGCAATATTTACGTGATATATTTCTATGCTTTGTTATGAATAAAGGAAGGCTTAGCTGATATATTTAGATGTTTTATTCCATGAATAAGGCAATGTTTACCTGATAATTTTTGTTTTATGTCATGAATAAGACAATGTTCACCAGATGTATTCTTATGTTTTACGCTATGAATAAGGCAATCTTTACCTGCCATATTTCTGTGCTTTATGTTAAGAATAGATGAATACTTAGCTAATATATTTTTAGGAATAGGGCAATGTTTTCCTGGCATATTTCTATTCTATGTCAGGAATAGGGCAATGTTTAGCTGATACATTTTTGTTTTATGCGATTAATAGAGCAATGTTTACCTGGTATGTTTATATGCATTAATCATGAATAGAAAATGTGTGGCTGATTTGTTTTTGTTGTATGTCATGGACAAGACAGTGTTTACCTGATTGGCAATGTTTAGTTGATATAGTTTTGTTTTATGCCATGAATAAGATAATGCGTAGTTGGTATATTTCTGTTGTCTTTCATGAATAACATAATGTTTGGACAAAATCTATTACTCCAACGCTAGATATAACTGTGCTTTTGAAAAGATAG
>NC_061098.1:37203225-37223225 GCF_015104395.2 Macrobrachium nipponense | reverse complement strand
TTGTAGGGAAAGCTCGATAGTATGAGTGTTGGCGTAGGAGAGGCCAACAGATTGGAAGAACGAAAGGCTTGAGTTGTAGGCACAGGTAGTTAGTAAGATAGCTCGTGATTCTGAGGTTTGTTCTTCTTCCGGTCCCGGCTTCGAGCATTGCTCCTTTGTCTTTCAAATATGCCAGGATGTGACTAAAGCAATTTGTTGGACGAGACAGGAAAACTTGTCGAGATAATAACTATTTTTAAACCTGTACCTGAAAATAAAGTGACTGAATGCAGTACCTTGAAATGACATACTCTGACAGTTTATTCTGTGTCATTTTAAGCAAAGGGATCAGGGATTACCTCCCGAGATTCCTTGCCAGATCTGGAGGGTGGAGGGTCTTGCCTGATCTCAGGTCAGTAATGAGTCTGAGGTCAATGCCACGTTTCAAACTGTTTCAAATTGACGCCAGAGTAGCAAAGGAAGGCAAAAAGTTCTGATGAGAGAGAGAGAGAGAGAGAGAGATAGAGAGAGTTATAACAAACATTACACCACTGACAAATAGCATCTAAGTGACAGTACTTACTTCTAAGTGATCCTAACGAGGAGTAACGGGTAGTAAAGTGAACGCCGCTTCAAAGGTGCCGCTTCCAAGTGCACCTGTTGAACGTTGCCTTAAGTTTATTTGCTACATCATTGAAAGTAGGAAAATACATATTTCAAAAAAAAAAAAAAAAAAAATCATGTTTAGAGCATCGGTCTTTGGGTTTGGAAAATATTCATGCAGACCTTAAAAGGTCAAGGTCGCTATTGTTGCGGTCAAGTTATGTCATTTAAATGACCTACGTTTTTCGAGACCTCGAAAAATAAGTGGGAATATCATAAAAAGAAACAAGACTACAATTACGATAAATCTTGTAGCTCAAACGCAGTAGAACAGAAGTAATCGTTCATGACTTCACTTTAAAAAAAAAAAAAAAAAAGTTATACAAATCCTTAGTCAACTGAAGTTTATAGAAAAGAAAGCCTTCAATTCGCCTCATGTAAGAATGAAAGTTCTAAAACTGCAATGAAACCAGTTAAAATATACAAATTGGGATCTTTTGAAAAATCTTTGTCTTGGTGTTCATGTAACAAAGAAATACTAGAAGACATATTTTATTTGAAAAGCAATTTGAACTCTAAAATCGAATAATGAGAAGCCAGTGCATAGCAAACACCCAATCCCCCCTCCCCCCCCCCCCCCCCCCCCCCCCCCCCGCCCCCCCCCCACACTGCCAAAAAAAAAAGAAAAAAAAATATCGCTTTGGAATTGGGCAATTTTTTTTTTCCGGCCGTATATTTTCGGAGCATGATCCAATCACAATTTTGTTCTTTTTTTTTCCTTTTTTTTTTGTCGGTCGTAATTGTTTTGTCTAGCGTTTTGTCCATTGTTGATCATTAACCGAGTCGTCACCCTAATGAGCGTATTGCGTCGACTGGCGCGCGTACACGCATGCGAACGCACTTACATAATCACGATAAAGGTTTTTTATTTGGCCGCGCGGCGGGTTCCTCTGCGAAATAACCAGTTGGTTCATTTGAAATCGGAATGGCTGTTTGACCGATAAGCTGATGAATTTAGGTATATCTCATTTTACACTTTCTAGTTCATTAATGCTTGTAATTTTGCATTTCTTGTTTATTTAGAATCGAGGATAAACAAATCTTATTTACGGTTCTACTGGAAAATTATCCTGTTGTGCCAAACCTTAATTTGGTGTTTTTGTAAACGATCTCAGATGTTATTTTCAGCCTCGAAAAATGGGCTCTGTAAAACCCGTTCTGAATAAAATCTTTTCCTTCTTTATTTATAATTTGGATTTTCCACGCTCCCGTATTCTTAGCGGTGTTGTGTAAAGTCTTTCTTGCAATCAGGATCTTCGGTTGACGGTTAAGGATCCGCCCTGGAAAGTAAGTGGGTGTTGTTTTGTTCATTTGAATAAGTGTATAGAAGGACCACAGTATTTTTTCATCTTAATGTTTTAAAACTATAGCTTGTATTTATATTTGTAGCTTTTATTCTCGCATTATATTTGCATTTATTTGGCTAAAGTTCATATCAAATTGCTTTATTCATGTTGTGAAGATTAATGTATTTTATAAGACTGATCAAATATTAGTCCTTAAGCTGTTTAGAATTTACTGTTTATTTTCTGTCAATAAACTTTTTTTTTTTTTCTGTCATTTTATTTCATTCAAACTGGAATTGATCAAGTATCCATATGTATGGATAACCTTATCATAAATGAACTTAATCCAACAATGAATTGTTTTATTTTAAGGAATTTTAAGGAAAAAGTCGAGATTTGTTGTACAATATAATATGACGATGAAGGTCTGGAAATTAATACTTGACATATTTGTATGCTCATACTTGAGTAAGGGACTAGGTAGGTAGTTCGCGTTTGAATGAGTTTTAGCTAGTCTGATGGTATACAGTAGTGTCGTGGAATGCTCTCATATGTTGTGGGTTTTCGTCTCCCTCAGGGTTATGAAAAATCACTGGCTCTGTATCAGTTACTGGTGCAGTGTCGAGTCTGCGGTGAGAGGTTGAACCAGCATTCTTAAAAAGCTTGAATTTCAAGTCAGAGACCTCTCTGGTGTGCTCCTTTCCATGTGAATAGGTATTATATACTGAAGTGATAATGACGATAATAATAATACAACTTTCCCTAGTCTCTTCTGGAGTTTAACCTTCTATAGAACCTCCCAGAGAACTTCCATAAAATTTTTTCTGAGCTCAGGAACGAACAGCCTTAGTTAGCCAAGAACAACGAAAAAGCTTCAAAGGCTCCGCTCAGTTTAAAGAGAATGGAATATACCTTCTTCGCCTGTGGTGCGTCCTTGAATATTTGCCTGGGGTTGCGGGAAACAGGTAAAATGAACGAGACAGAGACAATTAACGCTTGTGCAATCATCCTGACTGTTCAGCTTTGCATCAGATTTGACGCGGACGTCTTGATTACAGGTGCGTTCGATTATGCAAAGACTCCCAAGCGGTTACTTTATCATACTTCGCTTAGTGACAGCTGTTTCGTGATGTTTGTGAGGAATTTACCTAAAGTGTATATAATCATTCTTTGCTGGCGTTTGAATCTCTCTCTCTCTCTCTCTCTCTCTCTCTCTCTCTCTCTCTCCTCTCTCTCTCTCTCTCTCTCTGTTGTAATGGTGAATAGTCCAGACCAAAGACTGCAATAAATCTATCAATCGTCAGTTATTGAAATTAACTAGTGCGGATACTTGACATTGAGGACTGATGGTCCTACAAAGTTTGTAACTATTCCCTGGAATATACCTCAATAAAAACCGCAAACCACCAGAAACCGCTAAAACTACAATCAACAAGTGTTTTTAATATTTAATACCACAATGAACCAGTACCACCAAGTTCACTACCCTCATGGCATCCTAAAAACCAAAAACCATTAAATCATTGGACCACCAGAATAAGTAATACCAAAACAATCCAACACTCCATCCCGCTAATACCACCATAGAACACATTATCAAAGAATATTAACCATTGTTGCTGCCAAGAGAAACCCCAAGAATATCTTTCATACTCCACGGCACTTTTCCCATACGGTTTCACCCCAAAATTATCCCATCATTACAAACAATTACCCAGCTTTTACTCGAAGCGCTGCAATTTGCTCTAAAACAAACATATTAAAAGGATAGTAATGTTAAATAAGATTGACCAAAGGAATGCCCGTCTTCCAATATTTCACCATATATATGAAACATAGAGATAACAAAGTTGCATATCAGCACACAAATTTCTACAATTTCCCGTTTTTCTCATCTTCGATATAGAGTTAAATCTGGCCAAACCTGTTTTTGTCATCTGAGGGCTAAAAAACCTATCCCTTTTTTTCTTTCTATAACCTTAAACAAGGACTTTAAAAATTTGGACCTAACGTATAATTTAATTTTTTCAACACCCGTTATCTCCAACCGCAATTTTGACATCTAATTTTTATTTTTATTGCTTCTTTCCACCATTTCTCCATGTTTTCGGCCTCGATATTATGCTGATACTAGGATCCTACAGAGAGGGGTAACTAACGCACAGATATGGTTGGTCAGGGATGGGCGACGAGATCAGTAAGGCCCGCTGCTCACAGTCCCAAGTATACCTTCGGGGTGCATTTCAACGCATATCAAAACAAAAATATGTCTTCTGCTTTCTATTTTTATCTTTATCCGGTCTCTGAGGATTTTTTTATTTTTATGGTCCTGACCCTAACTTTATGTTTATCCTGTCTCTGGGGATCTTTAAAGTCTTTAATCCACAATCTGCTTAGGATCTTCGGCATATAAATGCCAACATCCAGTACAATGTTTCATCACTAAGGAAACAGTTTTTGAAGGTCAAGATGGAAAGGAAATGCAAGGGAGGATGGAACTGGAATTGAGGAGGCAATTGCAAGAAGCAAAGAGAACATAAGATGCCCGCCATGTGTGTAAAGGAGAAGCCTTATGCTAGGGAAAGAGTAAAAAGTGATATTAAATCTATATTTACTGAAACTCAAATGGAATGCATTAATTTGATAAAGAAAGAACCTCATAATTGGTCCGATAAAGATTGCTTTGGCTCTCACTTTGCGAAGTTTTAGCCCCAAGTGCTTACATATTTATTTAAGTGGAAAAAAAAAAGGTAATCCCCTTTGCCCTCTGTCTTCCACACTTACAATAGGGGCTAAAGGACATTTAATTGTGAGCCAGGATTATTATGTCTGTGTTTTGTTTTATGAAAAAGAAAGCGGAGAGTTTATCATCAATGGAAAGGAATTGCAGTTATGTCCTGGGATGAAATGAGTTTTATGATAAAGCAGTAGACATGATGTATAAACCTCATGATAAAGTGCAAGTTGTCATGGTAAGGGGACTTATAGGTAACTGGAGAGGGCACCCTATAACGATGCATTTGTTGAATCAAACGTTCAGAAAATTCTTTTAACTCTAATAGAAAGTGTTTTGAAAAAGCCAACTATTATGTTGCTTGCATTAGTGCATGATTTGGGATCGTCAAATCTCCGTGTCTGGAAAAATTTTGGAAATATCTGCAGAATCCATGAAAAATTCTTTTAAATAAATCCAAGTGCAGACAGGGACTCTTCGTTTTTTTTGCAGATGCGACTCTATCTCATCAAACTCAACGGAACATTTCATCAAGTCAGGTTTCAAATTGCAAGATGGCAGTATTGTTGTCGGATTCTGCCATTCGTGAAATGTTCAGTAAGAGAAAGACAGAATATGGCCTTTCTTACAAATTAAATGAAAGTCATTTTAACCTGATTGCCAAGAAAAGCAACGTGTGAAACTGGCAGTGCAACCTGTTATCCATCAAAACTGCAAATGCAATAGCATTTTTTGGGGTGAGAAAGGCCTGTTAGAGAGCAGTAATTGGGAGTAATTCTCGGATAGGCCTATATTGAGATGGTAAGAAATTATATGGTGTTAAATAATTTCCACAAGAGGACTGAATCAGGATTGTACTTGAACATTTTTTCGGACGTGTATGACAAATGAATGGCCAATATGAAAGTCCTAATTCAGTAAACTTCAATTCTGCTTAAGAAAGTACTTGCTAGGGAAAGACATTGCGCTGTTAAGTGAAAAAAAACCCTTACCGATGCATAGAAGAATTTGATATCCTTAATCAGCAAAGGCAAACTCCAGCAAGTGCAATGCGAGAGCGAGAGAGAAATATGCCTGACAAAGTGTTTTATTTCAAAACAGTAGAATGTGACTTTGAAAAATGAAAAATGATGACGCAAAATAGACTTGGGAGAGGAACCTAATAATGAGGACAGAGGAAGAGGCTGATATTGTGAAGAAGTTTGGATGAAAATATTCTCATTTGGGAGTTAAGGCATCAGAGGCTAACGAAAAGAAAAATCATGCTTAGTACTATTAATAACATAGGCGGACTTCATGCTCCTTCTCATGATTTCATGTCTCCGTTATCTATCATGAGAGAAATTTTCATTGCTGCTCATGGTGATACTTTAAGAGAAGGTCAAAGACTGCAAAAAGTCATTAATTTGCAGAAATGGAAATTATCGGGAAGGAGTATTCCCAAAGATGTGATAGCATTTTTTTGCTAAATTTCTGTTTCTTTCGGATGAGACATCTGAACAAAGCAATTGTTGATAGATAAAAAAGAAAAAGTGTTTGTAGCATGAAAAAGAAATTTATGAAATTGTGAATATGTTTAACTATGTTTTTTTTTTTTTTTTTTTTTTTTTTTTTTTTTTTTTTTGACTTTTGGAAACTGTAACAAAATAAAATATGCTTAAAATAGTTTTTTTTTTTATATAACCTCAAATTTTGTTATTTTGCAGTTCTTAGTTTTCCCTTTTATAATCGAGTATATGTTTATAGACAAAGAGAGACCCAAACAAATATGAAAACCTTACTTGAAGCTTAAGTTTTACTAAGAAATTAGAGCTTAACCGAAAAGTAAAGAAAAAATACAAATCAAACGGCAGCTTAAAATGGTTGAGATCTTATCCCTTTTGATGACTAGGCTACCTTTAGTTCCTTTTGGTAAGTACTTTAACGATACGATCATTTACTTATAAACAAAATAATGAATATGAGAAAGTCTTAACTTGAGTTGAGTTTCACTAATGAAAGCATGAATGTAGAAAAGAAAAAAAGACAAGTATCAGGGAACGGTAGATTAAGTCAGATAAAAGAGAGAAAAGGAATTACGCCTATCATATTACTGAGCCCACCCGCCCGCACGGGGGCTCACTGACGAGGTGCTCAGAATAGGCCTTATTTTCGTCCCACTCTTAACTGACCCTTCTCTGTATGTATCATGGCTGATACAAGCATCTCTCTTTAGCGTAGAGGATTAATGACTATTCCCCAGGTGAAGGTACAGACAACATTAAAATCACCTCGTGGTTGGCAACCAAAGAATGCTTCGAATGGAGACATTTTAATAGAATCACTGACCACAGTATTCTCATTAGCTTCCGTCCTGTATGGGAGGATTGTTACTTTGTTCCCATAAAACTTCTGCTAGACACTCTTAAAAGGTCTCATTTAAACAAATTCTCTACCATTGTCTGACATAAAAAAAAAAAAAATCTCGGTAACCCCATAACGAACATATATATCCATTGAAGAATGCCACTGCCACTTCTGCCGTTATATACTTTAGTGGGAAAATTTCCACTAATGTTGTTAGTTTCAATCTTTTACACCCAACAAATACCTGTAGCCATATCCCGATTCAGAGAAATTCCCCCAAAATGTCCATGTGTAATCTCTAAAGAGGTCTACTAGATATGGACATGCCCCTAATTTGCTTGGATGGAAAGGATATCCGCGATATTAGGTAAATTGTTATCCTACTGATGAATACGTATTTTATATGCAATAATTATACGTTAATTTGTGGGTGATGATGTTAAAGAGGTAAAAACTTCATTACTTATTTACGTTTATATTTATTCATTTATTTAATAATGGGATGAGGTTTGCTAGACATATCCATTTTCATTTGCCCCAGCACACGCTGGGCGACTGATGGGCTGTAGGCGAAGACAGTTTTCACTGTCTTAGCATACGTGAGTCGACACTGCTACACTGCTCACCTGTGGTGACCACTTTTGCAGATAGATATATAAAAATATATTCATTTATATCCAAAAGCAATCAGTTCCGAACAAGAGAGCGACCTTTATGCCAAAGCTTATTTCATCTGCAAGGAACTGCTTCCCTTCAGCAAACGCCCTGATATCATAGAGGGGGAACATGATTGCATCCTACACGGCGTCACGTTGCTGTCCAAAACCGACCCCTATTTGGATTGTGCCAACTCATATCGACGAATATTTTTTCGCTCTCCCGCCCATTTATGCTACTCCGCTCACGATAAGAGCTATATCTTGCGCTTATTGTTCCGGTAGTTTCCAATATCTGAAATCTGGAAATCTTTTTTGGAACCCTTTATTGACTCTCGAAATGATCGGGTGTGTAAACAATGCCTCTCGAATGCTTGGAAGCAGCGACCCCAGAGATCGAGCGATTTTTATCGCGGTCTTTAGTGTTTGAGACGTCCATAGAGCATTTAATAATGAACGGTAGATATGTTAGTTTTTTTTTTTTTTTTTTTTTTTTTTGTTTTTTTTTTTTTTTTTTTGTTTTTTTTTTTTTTTTTTTTTTTTTTTTGTTTTTTTTTTTTTTTTTTTTTTCAACATCCTGATTAGATTTAGTCTATGACGTATTCTTTATTTTCAAGTTGATGAACTTACCCAGTATGAAAAATTTCCCCCGTAGGGGCTGGTAATGCCGTCAGTGCACCCTCATGCGGTGCATTGTCGGCATTACTTAAGGTTCTTTGCAGCGTCCTTTAGGCCCCGAGCTGCAAACTACTTTCATTCCTTTTACTGAACCTCCATCATATTTCTCTTTCTTCCATCTTACTTTCGCAACCTTCTCCTAACAATTGATTCATAGTGCAACTGCAAGGTTTTCTTCCTGTTACACCTTTCAAACCTTTTCATTGTCAATTTCCGTTTCAGCGCTGAAATGGCCTAGTTGCCCCAGCGCTTGGCATTATGCCTAAAACCTATGACCTATAATAGAAAGTTTCTCTCAACTCGTTAGATTAGAGCTGATCTTATTCACTGAAGAACGGGAGAGAGGCGGCAATAAAATGACAATGAGTGTGTCATGACGACATACTTTTCGATTACTGGATGAAATTTCTTTTCTTTTTCTCTCTGTACTCATCTTTAACCTTTTTTTTCATTCATATTTTACATCCTTTATTCATTTAGTGTTTACTTCCATATGAAAATTTTTGAAAAAAGAAACATGTACACAATAAAACTGTTTCAGTTCTTCATCCGTTAAAATTTTTATATTACTGGATGTATTTTTTTTTATATATATACTCATCTTCAACTTTTTCACTCATGATTTAACATCCTTTATCCATTTAGGTTTTACTTCCATAGGAAAAATTTTGAAGAAAAAAAATGTACATATAACTGGGTTTCAATTCCTCATCCTTAAAACATCAGCAGACATCAGTATATCTTTATGTGGTTCCATCGCCATAACATCATTCTAATAAATCACTCAAAAATCTTTACAGAAATAGATATATATTTTTTCTTTAATATGATTTTAAATTTATAGTGTTAGACAATTCTTGGGATTACTATGATGATTTTATCCGAACAGAATTTGGAATCTTGATTCTACATCTTTGAGGCAATTAAGTGAAAATCTTAATTTAGACGCCATAGGTAGATATATAGGAATATGGTGTGTGTGTGTGTGTGTGTGTGTGTGTGTGTGTGTGTGTGTGTGTGTGTGAAGAGAGAGAAGAGAGAGAGAGAGGGAGATAGAGCTTTTCAATGGCGACCTAAATCACTGTTTTTCCTTTCGAAACAAAATTCCACAGGACTCAGCTATTTTTAAAAGAACATCAGGCTTCACGTAATGCATTTTCTTGTTCACTTCGTATATGAAAAGTTAAAGTGATGAAACGGAGTTCTAATATTCGTGTCTAAAATCTATTTTTTTTGTCGTGTTTTCTTTTATTTTTTTTACTCCCATCATAGTGGATCTCACCGATTGTTAGTCCTGTACACTGTTTTATTTGCTTCTTTGTTTATTTTTTTGTTCTTGTTATACTCTACGCCATCCTTTCATATATTTGCATCTCCATAATAATATTTCTGTTTATAAAACTAACAGGTTTTAGAGGGAGATGGATTTTTTTTCTTTTATTGAATGCCTGAATTTCTTTCCTTTAGTTTTTGACAATATTATTGTATCCATCACTTCGACACCCCTCAGGTGTTCGTCTCTTTCGGTTGTTTCCGAGTCAAAGGAGTCCCTCATCAGGCCTCCATATACCCACTTTGTGCCACACGTAAGGGCTACCTTGACTAATAGCCTTGCAGCACATCCCAACCATTCAGTAAGTGGTGATACTTCAGTAAAGAAAAAAAAATTAAGAAAAGTTTTGGTTGATACTCTTAAGGGGGAGGACCTTCCCCTAGGCCAACACGGCTCTGTTGATCCAGTAACGGTGTTCTCTGGTTTGATTGTTGGGGGAGGAGGGAGAAAATATTCTTGTGTGGCATTAATATAATAATAATGATTATCAATAATAAACTGAGTAATGAAGACGAATACAACTAAGATGATCATCATTTACTGAATCCCCCAAAACATAATCCTTTACAAATTTAATTGATACCACTTTGAACCCATATAGAATAATGTAAATGTGATACTCTTCTTTAAAAAGGGAATTCCGTAGCAAAAAACTCCCCTCCAGATTTCCCCTCCCTTGAAGCAACATTAAATAAAAAATATTACCTTTCAAGACCCTGAAGAAGAAGAAGAAGAATGAAGAAAATTGAAGATATATTGACCACCAAATCCTTCTGACGATCTGAAGGCGAATCATCCAACCCAGCAATTGATTGACTGATTTATGTTGATTTAAACTGGGCGCCACATCTAGGTTATAGACGTCGACAATCAGGTCCGGTCCGCGACTCTGGCTCCATCTTCTCTTATTGAGAGTCCTGGTGTTCTGCGCCCTACAACGGCGCTAGTCCTTTGGAATCCTATCCAAGGGCGGCTTCTTGGCAGGAAGAGTTCACGACACTTCCTTGATTGCAACCGATGAGTGACAGATATTTGGTGGTTAAGGGAACAGAGTGGATAAGCGAGACCTGTGTTTGGTGCCAGATGGGAATTGTATGAGGTCCTCTCTCTCTCTCTCTCTCTCTCTCTCTCTTTATGAAAAGGAAATGTGAAGCTTCAGATAGAAAAATTATATGAAGTATCTCTCTCTCTTTCTCGTATAAGGCGACACGAGGTTTGACACACACACACACACACACAACACACACACACACACACACACACACACACACCACACAATATATATATATATATATAGAATATCTATATATATATATTATATATATATATATATATATATATATATATATATATATATATATATATTAAACAGGCCAGAGGTTTCTCTAAACCCCAACTACAAATGAAGGCAGGGGAAGCCACAACAGGTCAGAACTCATATTTATTAAGTTGCAACGTTTTCGAAGCCAACCAACAGGCCTCATTTTCAAGCTAGAAAAGTAAACATATCTAATTAGTACAATAAAATTTAAGCTCACAATATTAAAATACACAATGTAAAGTACATAAAAAACATTCACAGGTTAAAGACACAAGTAAGGACCAACCGTTGAGTGTGAAGAGAGAGGAAAAGGACTAACAAAAAACGTAAAACAGTTCACGAAAGGTAAAGAGGTGTAGACGTGGCATGAGTTTTCAGTGAGGGGACCAGTTTTTTAATAAAACAAGATTCATTAATTGTTAAAACTTGTGTTGGGAAGCTGCACCCAAAACCTGAAAGTCCTTGTACTGAATAGAATACCTACATTTTGTTTATCGGTATGATCCCTTATGTTGGAAAATTCGGGATTCGAAAGCTTTAGTGCCAGTTCTATAGCTATATGCTATGACTGTCGATTCGGACTTAAGTAACCTATGTGTCGATCCAATATAGGTTCCTCGATTACATCGAGAGGACAAGTAAACTTGTAAATGACACCATGAGGTCATCATGGATCCAAGCGGTCCTTGAAAGCTGAAAAGGCTACCGATATTCAGTTTGGGTTTTGTGGGGTATAATTTTGATTTTCAGGCAGGGAGATGACCAGATATTAAAACGTGGAGTTCCTTATAAAAAGTTGTATTGTGAATAAAAGGAAGGCTAGCATAGAACGGTAATTTAGGAACGTGAGGAGTAGGATGACGTGGACAAAAATATTATTTAAAATTTGGAGATAAGCTTAAAGAACAACTGGGGGGTGGGAAAGCAGTTGCTGTTAAAATATTTTTTTGCAAGAACGTGACTTCATTGTGAAAAGATGCCCAACTAGAATACAAAGCAAAGGCTTGGTGAAGCATGGGTTATTAGGCATTTATCTTGAAATCAAGAGAACAAAAACTATAAAAATTTGTACCAAGACCAGTGAATGTCTTTTTTCTAAAAGAACAAATTCACTGGTCTTGGTACAAATTTTATAGGATTTTTGTCTTCCAAAGAAAACTATTCCGGAAGCTGACTTAGGGAAAACTATTTTTCATTGTTTTCTAATTTCTTTCTTTTTGGGGAAAGTTCTAGAGACTCAGTTCCTCAGGAGATTGAAAAGTTGTGCAGAGGAATAAGATGGATATGAGGTCTATTGCTGGAGGCTCTTCCAGGATCCAGGAATTACGCCAAAATTCTCCTGCAGGTAGAAGCTGAGAGACTGGAGATATTTACACACACACACACACACACACACACACACACACACACACACACACACACACAGAGAGAGAGAGAGAAAGAGAGAGAGAATCTAAGTTTGTAAATGACAAAACTAAAACCATAAGATTATTTTCCCTCTAAAAGGTAATATTGCTCTGTTGTTGTTATGCTGTAAATGTTCAAATTGTTATTCTTCTGTTATGCAAATGGAGCGGATTAGTGAATGGTGCCGTAAGTGGGGTATGAGGCTGTATGCCAAAACGAAAACACTATTGATTTATAGTAGATCTCGTACTGATTTCCCACCCCATCCTCCCCATACCGGTGGATGGGACTCTGCTGAATGAGTCCGAAGCTTCACCTATTCTAGGGATGACTTTTGACCCACATGTTACTTTTGAGAAGCCTTAAATGAAAGTGTCAGCAAATGCCACAAAGATGTTAGGTATTCTACGTCAGGCGACTTTCATTTAGAACTGATAAAATCAAGCATTGGTCTTTCTTTTGCTCGAGTACTCTGGTATGGATGTCTGCCTTCTACCAGAGAGTTATCCCTCTTACACAGAGTGGATAGTGATGGTAGGTTTCTGTTTCCTAATAGTAGCAGTTATGACATGGTCTCTCTTTGTCACTTTTTCACAAGTTTATTTTAGTGGAGATCTTTCACATTCACAGTTGATCCTTGATCCCCTTTTCCTGCTGAGAGCGACTATAGATTCGCTGAACAGCAGCACCAATATGCAGCAAATGTTCTTCGCTGTGGAACTTCTCAGTTCCAGAGGTCCTTTATTCCTCGCTCCGTTGGACTGTGGAACAGCCTCCCTGAGGATGTCTTTCAATTGGAACTTCTAAAGTTTAAGAGAAAATGCAATGTATTGCTACCATAAAATAATTTTGTTTACTTGTAATTAATTTACACTTTTATCAATTTATCTAGTAATCTGTTATCCTTATTTTCCTTTTCTTTTGAAAAATGATCTTTTATTTATGTCCTCTCTTCCTTCAAATGAACACCATTCTTTGGAAGCTTGATTTTAAAGTCAGTGGCCCCCACCCCCGTGAGATTGTTCCACATGAATAGGGTTCATCTTCTGAGTAATAACAATAAACAACCAATTTCTTCCCTAAATGCGCTCCCCGTACAAACGACTTCCTTATCTCTAAATATCTCTTATTTTATTCCCCAGCACAGGCAGTCTTCAAAAAGTTTTCATTTCCAATAAAATTATCTGATTTCTCCTTGACGTTCTGGAATGACAAGACATATTTCCTGTAGCCTTTGACTCCTGCGATGAATTTATTTCTTTAGCCATGGAATTACACCCGAAAAACAAGTTTTTGTATTGTAGCTTGGCCCAGCATAGTCTTAGAGGTTGATTTTTTTCCGTGACGAAGCGTTTTTCTTTGTTTGGGAGGTTTTTTCTTTCCAGTCGTTTGTGCTGTTTTACTGCAATAGCTGCGACCTTCTTTTTTGTGGCACAGAGATATTTATACATCATGAAGAAACTCGGTATATCTTTAGATGGTGGAATTTAAAGAACTTATTGAGAAGCTATCTGGATATTGCTGGCTTCAGTTAATTATATCAGTGAATGGTTCTTATTAAATAAGACGATTGTCATAAGAATTTCAGTATAATTAATATCAGGAAATAACAGTGATTATAGTGTACGAGTAATAAAGTTTAAAATTGGAAAATATAGTTTATTAAAAATTCTCTTAAAATCACGAAAACAAATATTTTTAACCAAGGTCAATAGCAAAGAATCAAATACCAGTTGATGGGAGACCACCGGAGTTCAGGTGCAACTCTGTCAACATGCTGTCTGTGATCAGAGATTTGAAAGGCGTCATTCATATTGCACAAGAGCAGATAAGACGCGCCATGGAAACGTCACAAGTCTCAAATAAAAAAAGTCATTAATCAATCAACCATTTAGAATGGTTCACAGAATTTCAGAGACTGATTATTTTTGTTGATATATGTATGTTAGTCTGACAGTTGATCAGAAAAGGCAAAACGCATCGCAGACAAGCATGAAGTATGACTTCGGATGCGAATTGAATTTTGTTTGTTAGTTTGGGTTTTTTTGATTATGTAAATAATTTATTTACGACATAAAATGTGGTAATAAGCTTTAAGGGACCCTAGACCCAGTACAAGAAAAGTAGAAAATAATCCCATGAAAAAACTGTTAATTTTCCTACAGGTTTTTATGTAGTTCGGTGCATTTGCGCGTGCGTAAGTTTAAATACCACGGACATTTGAATGTCAACCGACTCAAATGACATCTGTCAAAAGATGGATGACCGGAACATTTATTTTTTTTATTTTTATTTTTTACTTTTTTTTTGAGGGGTAGGGGATTATTCTTTGATTTTTACCAAACTTTTGTTCAAGAGGCCAACTCCGTTGCCAAGCATTTGTCTTGAAATGTTTCATACCCATTTTCTATGATCTGTAATGTTTCAAATGTTTTATCATATTGTAAGCAAACTTCGAGATAAAACTTACATGAGAAAATATAGGCAATAAGTCTGAATTGGCTTTATTCAGATAACATTAAATCCAGTTAGCTTTTCAGCAAATTCAGTCTAATCACCACAGGAGACGAAGACTTCATTTAGTGTAATAAACTAAATCTGATATTTGGTTTTCGGACAAAATAAATACAGTCCTCACTAAAAGAAGGTGAGATTTACCTCGGCTTCTGAAATTACCTTTATTTGGATGCACTGAAGTGTAATTACAGAGCACTTCGTATTACTGGGCTACCTTCGGCAAAAAAATATAATAATAATAAATAAATAAAGGGAGTGGAAATTACAGAGAAGTACGTAATTACTAATCTCATTTTTGTAATTTCATGAATCAGTATTGATAAAATGTATTGATAAAGTCGTTTAACCTCTGAGTCGGTGCCTTCAGTAAGAAAGAGAGACTCATTTCGAATGAGTTTCATCCACCAGGACCAGAAGTTGCGATCATTGAACTTCTACACCGATATTTAGGAACTGAAACCAATCAATTGTCTCGTATATTCAATTGACTTTTTTTTTCTTCTTTTTTTTTGCTTAATTTTTACTAAAGGCATCAGGGAACGATCACAGTTTGGGAGAGAGATAAAACTTATTTTTTTATTTACCTTCAGGGGTGTGGCTTTGAACACCCTTTGTGGGAGATTTGATTTTTAGATTCTTATAACCAAACTAATTTTTAGATCTTAAAAACTAGTGAGGCTAGAGGGCTGCAAATTTGTATGTTGCAACCTTCTAGTCTTGGTACTTTTTTATTTTATTTGAGGGTTAACATTAACCATAATCGTGCTTTTGGCAAATATATAAGAGGCCGACCACCGGCCGTGGTTTAAAGTTTCTTGGGCTAACGTCTCCTATAGCATTATACCGAGAACCGAAATATAGAGCTATTTTCTGTGGCCTTGATTATATGCTGTACAGAAAACTCGATTGCGCCGAAGAAACTTTTTACTTGTTTATATTTTTGTTTTTTAATTCTGTTGATTATTTTGTTAATAATCCATGTGTTATAATAATAATAATAATAATAATAATAATAATATAAATAATTATAATAATAATAATAATTCAGAACGGCTAGGGGTGATACGTGCCAATAGACCAGACGTGACTTTGACCAATCAAGAAGAAAGTATCACTCATTGATGTTGCAATAACATGGGACACAAGAGTAGATGAGAAAAAAAGATAGAAAATTGATAGGTATCAAGACCGGAAAATAGAAGTAAAAAGGATATGGGATATACCAGTGGACACTAGGCGCGATCCTGAGATCACTGAAAAGGAACCTGGAAAATCTAGATGCCAAAGGATCTCCAGGACTCAAGCAGAAGAATGTGCATATAGTTAGAAAAGTGATGAACTCCTAAGGAGACAGGATGCAACCCGGAACACTCCCCCACGCTATGAAAACCACCCAGTAGAGTAGGATGACTGTGATAGAACAGCCTTCCCCCCCCCACCCCCCCGCCCACCCACACCCACCCACCCCAATAATAATAATAATAACGCCCTAGGATTCATAACATGTCATAACTACCCAACAGAAGTTCTTGATTTTCATCGGATTTCCTCCCTATATTGATTAGCCAGAATTGTGAAAGAGTAGTTTTAATCACATTTCTAATAAGATTCTTCTCGGGCTCTGATTACTGATGGGAAAAGGAGATGAATTGAAATGAAATAATTTTACTTTCCATTTTCCAAATAACTGGATGAATGCCATTGAAGGTTTACGTCCAGAGTGAATTACATTCAGTGTCAGTAATGTATGAAAATGAAGATTAAAAGCTTGAAATATTTTGATTTGAATAAAATTACACCAGGCCCTTAGTTTTACTTACTTAGGGAGTAAGCCTACAAACTACTTTGTTGTTGTTGTTATTGTTGCTGTTATTTTGCTGGGGGTTAGGAAAGGTCTATTGAAGAGACTAAAAAAATCTGGAAAAGGTGTTTTGGTTTGTTTGAGTTAAAGGTACAGGAATTTTAGGGTAGGTTATTTATGATTTATTCATTAGAATGAAAATGTAGAAAAATAAATAATGTGCATGTTAATAGTACATACGTATTCTTTCTAATGAAATGTAGCGTATTTATGTAAATTTTCGTTGGTGAATCAACGTTCTATTTGTCTGTAGATTTTAACACTTTTTAATTTACGTTAAAAAAAGTTAGGGTTAGGAATTTAATATTTACAACTTGTACGCGATGGGAAAATCTTGCAGGCGTCCCGAGTAAAGCTGGTGGGTGGATCACGCCTTGTTATCTATCAAAATAAAAAACAATTTTAATTTCATCAGTCACTTTCAAAGTTACGTTATTCGACAGAGTAAATATGTTTGTGAAGCCGAACAAATATATTCAATAATACACACAATACTAATGAACAGCGTTGAGAGAGAGAGAGAGAGAGAGAGAGAGAGAGAGAGAGAGAGAGAGAGAGAGAGTCTCAAAGATATTTCCCACTATAATTAATTGTTAAAAATGGTTACTACCCTGTGGAGACAGTTCTATGCGAGAGAGAGAGAGAGAGAGAGAGAGAGAGAGAGAGAGAGAGAGAGAGAGAGAGAGAGTCTTGAGGTATACTTCATACTATGTTATTAGTTGAAAATGTTTACCACCCTGCGGAGATAGCTCTATATAAGAGAGAGAGAGAGAGAGATGAGAGAGAGAGAGAGAGAGAGAGAGAGAATCGTTTATGCTACAGATAAACTAGAAAGTCTCCACTAAGATTACCTCTCTCTCTCTCTCTCTCTCTCTCTCTCTCTCTCTCTCTCTCTCTCTCTCTCTGATTCCGGACCCCATAGACATTCACAAAAAGCGAGACGTCCCGTAGTCAAGCGCGAGATTTTTGTCGAAATATTAGGTCATCGTTGGAAGAGTTGGCGATCGTAGTGCCAAACCGGTTAGCCGGAACAGATGAAAATTGAAGGCAGGAAATGAGGAAATGTTTGATGCAATTGTCGAAAAGCAAGACTGACATCTACGCTTTGGCTTCTATCAAACAAATCGTTTACTTTTGAGCTGTTGCTTTGAAACCTTTTAGGAAATTACATGAACCAACTGCAGATCACTTTGGACCGGGTTTCAGCGGTCCACATCCGGACACCCTTTAGCACCAACTTTCTGGTGAGGTTGGACGGGTGGTTTACGTGCTCTCCTACCTATTCGGTAGTCCCGAGTTCGATTCCTCGCTCTGCCAGAGGAATTTATTTCTGGTGATTAGAAATTAAGTTCTCGATATAATGTGGTTCGGATCCCACAATAAGCTGTAGGTCCCGTTGCTAGGTAACCAATTGGTTCATATTCACGTAAAAAAATATCTAATCCTTCGGCCAGCCCTAGGAGGATGATAATCAGCTCAGTGGTCTGTTTAAACTAGGATATACTCGGGGGCAGGCAAGAGCCCGTGCTAGCATAGGGCTAAATTAATCTAAACAAATCAGAACAGTGTCCAAAAGTGATGTTGCAAAGGTTTTTCTTAGAACATTCCAGAGAACTTTGACTGATACCATCTTAGTTTAAGATATGTTTCGCTTATTTATTTATTTATTTATTTATTTATTTATTTATTTATTTATTTACTTATTTATTCTTTTTTGGCTGCTTCCCCTTAATAGTCACCTCAGCCAGTCCTGTAAATTTGAGAATGTCTGTCATTCTATTTCGTAATTTTTGTTTGATTTATTTTCAGTAGCAATTCTACTGATTATTTGCATTGTTTCATATTCTATTTATCATTTTACCATTCCCCATTTTCATTCTTTATTGCTTTTCCTTTGATTTAATTTCAAATTCTTTAAGTAACTTTCACGCATCTATCTCCTATTCACACATTTATCATTATTTCTTTATTATTTATTCAAAAGTATCCGTTATCTTTACTCCTTTTCTCATCATTTACCTGGTTCCCGTTTCTTCCAGATTTTCTCTATTCTTGTTTATCAAATTGTATCGCATTTTCTATTCGGTTTCTCCTTTTTATGAAGTTTATTACTGTTTCCTTTTGAACGTTTTCGTCGATATTCATTTGGATTGCTTCTCTTTTCTTCTCCTGTATATACTGCTTAGTTTCTTTCAGTTTCCTTTGGTTTTACTTCATTAAACTTCGTTAACTTCATAAAACTTCGCATAGCTTAATGGTTAAAACTACTCAATATCAAACACTCTCTCTCTCTCTCTCTCTCTCTCTCTCTCTCTCTCTCTCTCTCTCTCTCTTTTCAGAGAAAGAGTCATTGGACAAAATATGAGATGGACTCTCTCTTTCTCTCACTCGTCTTGTAGAGAAAGATTCATTCGACAAAATATGTGGTGGTCTCTCTCTCTCTCTCTCTCTCTCTCTCTCTCTCTCTCTCTCTCTCTCTCTCTCTCTCTCGTAAATACGTATATAAAACGACTAAGTATCTAATCCAGGGACAACAGGGCATTTCATAATTGCCCACCAATTTCTCTCCCGACACCTTTAAACTGTCAAGGAACTTGGCAATATTACCCATGTTGCAAATGATATGCTGGATAAATCCCGGTAAGTGAAGCCTTTTTCTTCTTGCCTTATGTAGCTTCCAGGAAGCTCAGTCCTTCCACATTACCTGAAAGTAGAAGTCTCTTGTAATTTTCCTCCTTTTGCCACAAAACTAAACGTTTGTGCTCAGTGGTATCGAAGAGAGCGGAACAAGGAACGTTTGGTTCTGAGCAATATTGAGAATTGCAGAAATTGGAAAAGTTTCTAACTATTGATATTGAGCTCGAGGAAACTGGAGCGTTTGTTTCATGGGAGTATTGGGACACCTTGAAGCTAGAACGTTTATTTCTGAAAGATATTGACATGTAAACGTCTGTTACATGTTATTTTGTATTTATGTATTTTGTGCGGCTTTTCAAGTATTTATGTCTGTTTGTACGTGACTATCTTTTGCTATAATTTCACATGGTTCTACGCAAACTCTACGTTTTTTTTTTTTATCATAAAGTCCCAATTCAGATTACACGTTCTTATCTTTGACCTGTTATACAGAATAAGCTATTGCCAAAAAATATCATTTTAAATGAATGCAAGACAATGGGTGTCCGTCCAGTAAAGAGTATATTTCGAGTTAATTTCTTT
>NC_061098.1:37182904-37202725 GCF_015104395.2 Macrobrachium nipponense | reverse complement strand
TCACATTTAGATATTTTACTCTGAGATTATTTGTCTTTGTCTCTGTAGCACTAGCTCTAGTTTATGTGAATGTACTTCTAAGGTATTAGAAAAGATTACAAGATCATCCATATAGGCATGTAGGTTATCCCCTAAAAGTCTCCAAACACTATATTGTAATTGGGGCGCAACGTAAGCCGGAGGCATACGTAAAAAATTGATAATGTCCCCTGAGTGTGCTGAAAACGGTGTATGAGGTACAATCACTTAGGTAATGTATCTGGTAAAAGCTTTTAGTAATAAAGTCCAAGCTGGTGAAAAATTTTTATTCTAACCTAACAGAGATAAGATTGTCGTCGTACATGGCATGGAAACTATCGGGAGTCGTTTCCTGTTTAGCGACAGAAATCTACGCAGATACGCCAAGTCCGATCTTTTATGGCATGACGTTTGAGGGAAAAATTATATGGGCTTATTTTATTTACCCAATGACTCTATTACTATTTTTCAACTTCGTCATTTATCTCTATTTTGAAATTTCATTGGGGTTCTACACGAAGGTACGTATATAGCTTTATGTTTGTCCTTAGACCGTATTTAGTTTTCAATGACATCCGTTTTTCTCCCAGAGATCACTCGCTAGTGGAGAAACTTCCTGGTATTCAGGTAAAAGATAAAAAAAATAAAAAAATTTCTGCTGAATCGCCTCTGCTTGAATGACTTTACGGATATTACTTTAGATAGATTATCAGAGAGATTCATCTACGACTGGTTGGGCGGGATTAAAAATTAGCAACAATAAAAAAAAATGCGATGTTTATAATCGTTATATTTCAGAGTGTCGGGAAGGATTAAAATTTCAGATCCCAGCAAAGTCTTTTTACACGCACTAAGACATTCGAGGGTGCATGCGTCTCGAGATTTTGCGTGCAAAACTGCGACTGTGGTTGTGGGAGAATTCTGTTGGGTCATTTGAACAATGTTACGATTTATGAGACAAATGTATAGTTCCTCTATATATAAGTTATTATTTAACTGTCTCTTTTTTGTTCAAAACTGATTTTAATGTTTGAAGGTTTATAGGAGGTTTTCCTTTGATAAACGCCTTATTTTGCAGGATGTAAGATAATATTTTGTATACCCCTAGATGGATCTACAATTACACTAGATACAGATCAATGTTTTTATAACTATGGAGGTATCTGTAAGCGCTCGCTATCCGGACTTCTCATTAGGGAAGTTCGAACAACAGACAGTGAATCCGTAAATACAGGATATTACGTGTACTAAAGGAATAAAACAAGATATTCTAATTTTATTTTTTACGGCGCGTACAGTCGGGCTTAGTCCACCACTACTTATAATAACTTATTGTATTAAAATTACTAGAACCTGCTCTGATTACTTGATACGGTCGTGTGATTCATAGGAAAAATCCTTTTTAATTCAAAAAGATATTGGCATGTAAGATCCAACATCGCTTTTCCCCACTCTGCTAGAGTCGCTTATTGTGTGGAATTTGCTTTGCTTTGAAAACTCGGCAGATTTAACTGACCTTGACCGCTGACTAGGTGACACAGTAACCGAGTTTGCTTTGTTTGATTCGATATTTAGGGGCTACTGTTTACCATCGGCAACGTATTGTGTGTTTTTAGCATTCTGTTGTTGGTTACGTATAAAGCAACTAACGTATGAATGACGAACTATTAGGAATTGAGCGATTACTATTAAGACAAGTTATCTCTACTGCATTCAATATTAAATGTTTGTACTTGCTGTTGTTTGAAATAGTGAGGGATCCTGGTCAGCGCATTTAGCCTAATGAAAGTTTTTTACAGACATGTTATTCCTTGCAATCCAGCCGTATTTTTAAAGTTAAGTTGAGTCATTGAGGTTCGATATTTTATATAACTCAAAAAAACTCAAGGCTCAAACTGACTGCGATCGGGACTTTGCAAGGAGCATTTATTGTCATGACCCGAAATAGTGTTACCTCTAATTTATATAGATTTGTACGGGTGTTCCACTTATTTTTTGTGTGTATTCTTATCTCTACTGTGCCTAAACGACCCTATCCATGCATCTGTAATAAATACAGACGTCCACTGCGTAACGCATATTCACTGTTTAATATGATTTTGTTACGTACAGGATTAATAATCACCCAAAATGATAAAATGAACACAGTATATGATTATGGATATTTCAGTTAGAAACTTCTGGAAACGACACTCAAAGATAAAAAACTCGCAGTAGCAAAATCTCAATTATGTAGATAATTTCTGTAAAAAAGTAAGATTAAGAATGTATCGTAACTTCAGCAACAGGAATAACGAAATTCGACCTGTAAAGGAAACACTCAAAGTTACTCCAAATGAATAAAAAAATTGTACTTAGCTTGCTTTTGTGGGAAGTCACGGTGTTCCGATAACGACACACGACTTGGTCCTCCTTCTCTATTTAGCGGATGACCTGGTTTTTGGCTTGAGTTTCCCCCGTGCGCGTTGTTCGATGATTCGAGCCCTTTAAGATCCGATGCTGCAGACGCGTTTCGGTTTGTTTCTTGAAGTGCCGGAAACGCTCAATAACGATGTTTTCTTGAATGATTCTAATGAGAGACGAAGCTTGCGTTGCCGTAGGAAAAAGGACACGTCGGGTTTGTTTCTTGAAGTTATTCACTAAACGATGATACTAAGTTGCTTGAAGAATCTGTTGCTTTACGTCGTCGTTTGAAGAGTTCTTATATGATACTTCATTATTCTGGTTTTTCTTCGGAGAAGTTGTAGAGTTCTTCTGGGACCGCTGCCACCACTTTTGTGGGCTGCTGTTGCCTTGTATAATAAGGCGCCCTATGAGGTAATGTAAAGACTTGCGATAATCTTACGCTAAGTCGGGTTGGTATTGCACTTCCATATTCATGGGAGTGTCTTGGGGTTTGTAGATCACTTACGAATGTCGGTATTATCTTCTTGGTATGACGACGATGTGTTAAACTCATGATGATTCGGTGATTAGGTGAGGATCTAGTAGAAACCACGAAGTACAAAAATACTTATATTCTCTGAATTTTACATGGTGAAGATCAAGTAGGATTGTACAAGTCTTCTAATGACGATAGCTTGATCGCTTCTCGCCAATGATGATGGCTAATTCTATTCTCTCTACATGATAAAGCTTAGGTAAAGAGGTACAGGTCTTCTAATGACGATAGCTAACTCTATTCTGCCTCTACACCATCTCCGTTACCAGTCATAATAAAGGAACAGACAGTAGCTCGAACATATGAACATACAATCAGATGACATAGTTACATACGAACATACGATCATAATGACACACTACAGATCACGTAGGCCTTTTGAATTATAGGTCGCGGTAGTTGTCTTAAGCAGGGAGCTTGGACTAAAGTTTATAAACAATTGAATGACTACAGGTGACGGCCAATGTCAAATTAGCCTACTTTTATTGTATACGTCATCTTTAGCGTCTCGAGTCTGATCACATTCCTGCAAGCAATCTGGTTGTCTTCTTTATTTTTTAGTCTTTTATATATATGGACTAACATTCCATATTTTTATTATGTAGACGTTACATATATATAATAATATAAACAAATCCATTTCAGATAGATATTCTAAATAAAAGGCCTATTGCAGTCTCTCTCTCTCTCTCTCTCTCTCTCTCTCTCTCTCTCTCTCTCTCTCTCTCTCTCTCTCAACACCACAAAGGGCCAGAAATAAACACACAAAACCTCCTATCGAGACCATATTTCTCGCCGCTTGCGAGCTGTATGCAAAGCGCACGCAAGAGAGAGAGAGAGAGAGAGAGAGAGACAGACAGACAGAGAGAGAGAGACAGAGACAGAGAGAGAGAGAGAGAGAGACAGAGAGAGAATACGGCAATTTTTTTTATGTGGCCTCTTCTTATGCGACGCGTTTTCCGAGGCGTGTGTGCATCTGGTTGAGGAATGCGCGAGGCCCGAGAATTTGTAGTTTAGAAAAGGAATGTGATGAGAATTGTCTCGGTAAACGTGAATAATTTCGGTATATGTCACTGTGGTTCTTTTTTTTGTGTGTGTGTATTTACGTAGCGTACCAAGGCCGACTGCTTGTGGCGGCTGGAAGCGTTGAAGGCCTTAACTTATAATCTTATTATGAAGATAAAGATGAAAATTGTTGACTTAAAAAAGAAAAAATCGAGTAAATATCGCACCGAAGATTCCTCTGATTAATGAAGTTTTCTGTACAACGCATAATGCGGTTTAAAACTATTAGCTACCTATGGCCGGAGCCGGACCGGTAGTGCTTCAGTTGTTCCCCAGATGAGGTAGAGTCGGGATGTATCGCATATCCCCGGAAAGCGCTGCCAGACGCAAGATTCATGGCTAAATTTACCCTTAAATAAAATAAAAAACTACTGGGGATAAAGGATTGCAATTTGGTGTGTATGATGATTGGAGGGTGGATGATCAAGGTACCAATTTACAGCCCTTTAGCCTCAGTTGTTTTTTAAGATCTGAGGGCGGATGTACACAGTTGGCACAATAGTTTCCTTTTACAAAAGACTAATAAAGCATTTGAGTCTAAGTCACTTCATTGGTTCCGTATTTACGCAGAGGGCTCTCAGTGCTGAGGTCCTTCGAATATAGATATAAACGTAAAACAAAAATCGTCAACTGAGGATTCTTATTGATTCTGAAGTACCCGGAAAATATCCTTCCATATTCCATTTCTAGACTTGGAATCCTAAAACACTTCGGACTTATTAATTCCTAAAGTGGTTCATGGGTAAAGTCTTTCCTCCTCGTCCCAAGTCCACAGAATATGTTCCAAAAATCTATCTCTTCGATCTACCTTCCTATGAACACTGATTTTCAAGCAAGGCGCCTTGAAATATTTCCTTGTTTTGTTTTCTGGGAATACACAGTACGCTCTCTCTCTCTCTCTCTCTCTCTCTCTCTCTCTCTCTCTCTCTCTCTATGTCAACAGCATTTCTTACAGTATTTTTGCCTCCTGCTGGAGATGTGGTGGGCCATCTCTTTCTCTCTCTCTGTCTCTCTCTCTCTCTTTCTCTCTCTCAACAGCATTTCCGGCTCTCTTGCTGGAGAATTTAATGGTCTCTCTCTCTTTCTCTCTCTCTTTCTCTCTCAACAGCCTTTCCGGCTCTCTTACTGGAGAATTGATGGTCTCTCTCTCTCTCTCTCTCTCTCTCTCTCTCTCTCTCTCTCTTTCTTTCTTCCTGAACGACGAATCTCATATGATTTCCTCTACCAGAATCCATGCATTCCTTCTGTTGCTGTTTAAACTCTCGTTTTAATTATCGCTGAGGGGATATGAACCATTTTAAGGTCTTAATAAAATATGTCGTTTCTATGGGTTAAATTCCGTCCACTGATTACTTTTTTTTCTTTGTAGGTAAACACATGGTTCTCTCACTTAGCTTTATGGAATGCTATTGAATATATATTTTTCAACCATTGTTTATGTTAATAAAAAAATTTCCACATATAAAATTCCTGATCATTTAGTGAAAGAACTCGTCAGCGTATCATAGTGTTACGAACCGAGAGAGGTCCGCTTCAGGTTCGATATGAAAAAAAAAAAAAAAAATTAACACCAGCAGTTGAAACTGGGGATACGAATACAGAAAGAAACACTAACACAACAAAGGTTTATTTACAAGCTTACTAACAAAGATAAATGCAGAATGTGTCTCCTATTTGCATAAAAAAGGTAAAATCTTACAATGCATGAACCTGGGGGAACAGTGAGGTAATGAAAGTACTTGCCGACAAGTTTTGCAACTCGAAACGATGGCTCACAAAAGGAGAACTTTAATTGTAGATGCCTTCTTGCCTCCGTATTGCAGAAATAATGTCTACTCTTGATACTTGAAGGGCAGGAACTCCCCAAAACCTCTAGAAGAACGTTTCTTCTCTGAAGTCTTGTTCAACGTTGAAATACCTCGGTCGTCCACTCCTGAAGACGACTTGACCAGAATCCGATCAAACTCACGAGCGCCTTTTTTCTCTGATCCTTCGTCCTTCTTCTCTTATCTCACTCTGATGATCACTGCTGCTGATCTCTCACTGATATCTGATCTGTGGCTCTTACTGATGATCTCTTACTCTGTGACTAACTGATGATCTCTCTTTTCTCCTACTTCGTCCGTCGTATTTATACGGCATTCTGGGGGCGGAGACTACGGCGAACGTCACAGACTCCCGAGATTACTAGAACTTCTTAGAAGACTCTCAACGGAATATTGCATCATATTTCGCTGCGTTTCTCCCGACAATTAGGCGCATGTTGTGCTACACAACACGCCCGACGATTCCAGAACAACCGCGAGAACAGGCACCTCCAACACATGCGCGAATGCCTCCGTGCTATATGAACTTCTCGAAGATGCGTTTTCCTTTACCTTTATCTTTCTTTGCTATACAGCAATTACCATTACACATAGTCAAACCACAAAATACAAAAAAACCTCAGTGATATAACATTGTTGAATAATTTAGAGTTCCGAGATTAAGAAAAATTTGTCCTACTTATTACAGCTACAGTCGAATAGAGCACTAAAGAGATATAATCTCAAATAGATAACCGGAAGTAAATCGTTTCTTATTCCGCTACGAAATACTTCGGTGCAGCAGCGTTCTAGATTGAACCTCTTTTTATTATTAATAATAAGTAAAATATACTATTCTAATTCTTACAATTTGTAATATAGTATATTCATCATAAAATATTTACATACATAAAATTTGTAATGAAAGTATATTTGCCACATTGCAATTTATACTATTCATCTAAATATATTAAGTTACAAATTCGTGAAAACTTTTTGAACAGAAGTTTTAAATCCTATTTTATTTACTCTGAAAGCATTTCCCATTCCACTTTTTATGCGTTTAATGAATTGCGGGTCAGTACTTATAAAGCCTAAGTATCTTCCCATCCATATCCCAGCTATAAAATCTAGATTGAACTGAAATATGAGGAGCTTCTCCGAATACAGCAATATTTCCCAAATCTTTCTTTTCCTGTCTCATCGCCATTTGAGGGAGAACTCAAATCTACTGGCAATAATCTTTAATCCAAAACAATTTTTCCTGAAAAAACAATGGCAAGAATTTTAAAACAAATTATAATTATGGATGCGTTGAAATTTTTTACTTCATCAGGCTAACGATAAATAGCCGGATAATTACCAATAACGAAGGCAATTACAAGGATATACAGGCATAGGCTCCTTAATTAAACAAAAAACCGCCGGCTGCTTCAGCCAACGTTGGGCGAATTAGTGGCCTCATTTGCATTTAATTTGCATTTTTCGTCTCAAGGATTCGTCCTGGGAACTTAGAAAGGAAGTCTGGCCTGATTTTCCTAAGGACTCAGTTTATTTATCTCAAAGTAAACACCAGGTTGACCAAGTTGTCCTTGTCTGGGAAAAATAAATAAAAATATAATCAATATTAGTTCTTTATGTGCTCCTAAAATCAAGAATGGCTCAGCTGCGATTGAAAATAAAATTGACTTTATTGAGTGCAGTTCCGGGAAGTAAAAAAGAAAATACTGAAAGTGACGTCATGTATTCGTTTGGTCCATAAAACTGAATTCGGTTTACATACTACAGCTATTCATATGGTTATATGATTGGGAACAGCAGGTGAATGCACTAAACTAAATCTTAGCGAAAGGGGAACCGTATTTAAAGTATGGTTTACCTCTGTCTATTTTAGATGGGAAAATGATTCGACGTTCTTTTGGGGAAAACAATTGTATAATTTACATGCAAATTCTATTTCAAATTTTAAGTGGGCTGCGAGTGCCAGGCCTTAGAGGCCTCTACACCATCTGAGTTGAAAATCCAGTTGGATACAAATTAAAATTTTTAAGTCAGCATCCATAAAAAGATACAAAATATAATTTTTTTATTTAATTTAACTAACCCTAGTTGGAAGTATTTTGAAGATATGGAATGATGAATAAAAAAAATTCAACTAGAAGTTGAACTGACATTTCTAACTATTAGCTGAGGTCATGGGGGCACATTTTATCAGTAAAAGGACAATTGCTTCCAAAGATCTCAGATCCGCGTAGAACGGAAGCGATAACATCAGATGAGATCATGAGGCGATCCTTAACCAGTTTGTCTCCGTAGGGGGGTAGCGCCGTTAGTGGACCTCGTGCGGCTGCAACCACTTTCATTCTTATTACTGTACCTCCTTTCATATTCTCTTTCTTCATCTTACTTTTCACCCTCTCCTAACACTTGGTTCATAGTGCAACTGCTTTGAGGTTTTCCTCCTGTTACACCTTTCAAACCTTTTACTGTCAATTTCCATTTCATCGCTGAATGACCTCATAGGTTCCGGTGCTTGGCCTTTGGCCTAAATTCTATATTCAACTCATATTCAACTCAACTTAACCATTCTGTCCTTTGTTCGCTTTCTACGAATGGTTAAACTAGACTTATTTTCTTGAATATTCATCTTTCCCGATCGTTTTGGATGAATACAATTCGAATATTTGGGAGTAAAAGTAGTTCTACTAATTCGTGACCAAATTTGATAGAATGTAGCACGCGAAAGGAAAAATGCTTTATTCTGCAACAGGAAGGAAGTACAATCCTGTTCCGGTATGAACAAGGTCTGTCTGTAGAGATACAACCCACAAATAAATAAGATCTCGACGAAATCCCCATCAAATTACCCGAATCAGATCCTAGCTTCATCCAGGACTCATCAGATACGAACGAGGGATTGTCTATCTGTTTTTCTGTGCTCAAAAGCGATAAGATGCATTGCATGAAAGATACCATCACGGGGAAGCAATGAAGAATCCCCATTTATGACAAGGGAGCAGGCTAGCGACGAGACATTCGAATATGGATGTGAGCGAAATGGGTGGGACTCAAGTCCGGGGAGCGTTTTTCCCGAGATGTAACCGAGTATCGGACCTTTCCCTGAAAAAACGCGGGACAACATGTCTTAAAAACTAACCATAGAAACTTTTTGGAAATAATCTCGTTAAGTTTCCCACACCCATAATCTCTAATGTGACAATGGATCACATAACCTAGCCTAACCTACGGAATGGCAAAAAAAAAAAAAAAAACGGGACTGGTGCAGTACTAGAATACTCTCAGGAATTTGCGTCCAAAAGAACAAAAACACGGCCGTCCATTACCAATGAAGGACGACGCGAACGGTTGCCCTCGCGTAAAACGTTATTTCAAAATACGCACGCATGGCCGCTGGCGCATAGGATATGATGCTATTGTGATAAAAGTTCTGAAGATAAGTACTGTGTTTACGATCACACGCACATACACAGGGGCGGTCGTAGAACGGGGTACTGTTTGCATACACAAAATACATGGGACAGGATGTCATGGCAAGTCGCAGAGCGGGGTACTTTTCATACACACACAAGTGGCCGTAGGAGGGAGGGGGGTTAAGGGGTGGGGCGGTGGGGTCACAAGACCAAGCATTATGTGAGCACTCTAATTCCTAACACGATGAAACGATCCAAGCGACTTATTTATTTTCTATTCGACTTTTTTTCTGGGAATGACGAGAATTCTTTGATAACGATAATGATAATGGGCCTTTTCTAATAACCCCCTTAAGTCGATCCGGAGGAATCGACTTAAGGGGGTTATTAGAAAAATCCGGAGGAACTGAAAAGAAAAAGAGGTACGATATCTCGAGCTAAAAAAAATAATGAAAGGGAAATAAAGGCGTACGCCTTCCCAATATTATCCTCTCGGGTTTTTATGTCTAACAAAATTCCAATTATCTAAATTCTCACTCATCATGAAATGTAGACTTATTAGCAAAGCGAACAAAGTCATATATATTTCATATAAGCATAGATTTAGTCTTATTTTTTTTCTTTCGTGATATTGGTCAGCATTCCTACGAGGAATGTAATAGACAAAATATATTTTGGTAAATGCAGAAAGCCAATTTTTTGAAATAGTAAGTATATATTATCTCTTTAATATCGATTATATTATCGATTACAATAATTATATACATACATATCCATTACTATATAATTTTATCTTTTCACAAATCTTTATTTGAAGGGTGAGTTATATAATCGATTCTGCATAGATAGTAATTATCCTCTTTTTTTAACTTCAACCTTTCAGCAACTACGGAAATGGACTTTTTATATTAATTCCTCGTATTACGGAAAGAATTATATAAAATACAAATGACCTCGTTCGCCTGGCTTTTTTGCGTATATACACCAATCTATTCCTCATTTGATTTAAAGGTAAATAAATAGCAGTGCTTTGAATCAAAGAATGAATAGAACACAACACCTTTCAATTTCAACCTACAACCCTTTCGGATCTCGTTCCTAATCCATCAATCGAATTATTCCTCAGCCTTTCGACATCGACCAGCGTCCGTAGAATCTCGAGGAGTGACGCCACAGTCCTTTCTCCGATCAGTAAATTTCTCCGATTCCATTTTGCGTAACAATTTATGAATAATTTGCCCTTTGACTTTTTTTTTTTATGAACTACGAAAATACTTTTGTCCGATAAAGGATGAACCATCTTCCAGTTAGTCATAGATTGTGGAAATACTGCTCATGTCAATTGATGTAAAAAAAAAAAAAGTGTGATTTCATACAGAGAGAGAGAGAGAGAGAGAGAGAGAGAGAGAGAGAGAGAAAGAGAGAAAGTGGGCCGGGTGGGGGATGGGGGGGACGTGGCTCGTGGAGATTGTTATTCAGGTGTCAACTCTTCGGGTGTCTCTTAGAACGAAGCATTTTACTTATTCCTGCTTTTATGTTTAGACTTTGAAATTGCATTTGCCTTGCGAGATAAGGAATCGCTCTCTCTCTCTCTCTCTCTCTCTCTCTCTCTCTCTCTCTCTCTCTCTCTCTCACAAAGAAATCATACTTTTTTTTTTTTTTTGTTTTTACATCAATTGACATTAGCAATATTCCACACATCTATGACAAACTGGAAGATGCTTCATCCTTTATCGGAAAAACGTATTTTCGTAGTTCATAACAAACAAACAAAAATCATTAGAGGTGGACCTGGGGCAAACCGAACAATAAGTAAGGTCTGTAAGGTAAGGTCTCTCTCATTAACCCCTACCTTATTTAATTATTGGAGAACTTAAAGTACAGATTCCTAATTTTAGTGATGTTTTTTCATAACCTTTCTACGTAAACTAATGTCAATTTAGCTTCCTTTATGGAGTGTCTCTGCATTTACTCCTATAAGAATATTATTATATTTAGTAATCTTCTATACTAGTAATATCGTTTTTAATAAGTCATATTATTTTAAATTTAGCAGGAAAAGATGTAAAAAATTTAATTTAATTCAGTATTCATGCAGTTAAATAAAACCATAAATAATATGTAATTCTGAATATAACAAAACAAAATGATGAAGATTTGTGGGTGTATAAAAATAAAAGAAAGGACAAAGAAATATTGGAAGTAACTGAATCAATTTCAAATACAAGTCTAACAGCGGAAACATTGAAAGTAGTAACAATAAAAATCATCCTTTTATAGCACCTAACAATCTTGTATATGACCCTATCTCTTGTGTGAATGGGTGGGCACGGTTGGGCAAAATTTGGGGTATCGTCGTACGAAGCATAGAGCAGGACGGGACAATAAAAGAGCTAAAGTTCGGTCTTCGGTGCCGTCTGGTGTAGTAGAGAATTAAACGTCTCCCAGTGACATCTAGTGGACTCGCACCACACTACGAAATGGAATTCGTCAGGAACTGCAAGATATAGCTTGCAATTTGATCAAATTTGCATGAGAATGTCCCTGAATCTTTGGGAATTTCGTAACTGTAATGATGCAGAAATATCGTATCGTCTTAATAAAATGGATAAGTTCGTATTGGTAGTATTAAATTAAAATAGATCGTCTACCAATTGCAAAATGTAAGTTGTAATTTTATAATCTTGGAACTTAAAGGTGCCGGATTTTGTTAGGAATTTCTTTCCTGTAATATTCTGACGCGAATAAACGATATAAATGGCATATTTTACATGAGATTAAAAAGAAAAGTTTTCCATTTAAAAATATTATTTACATTCATCTCAAATGAAATAAGGCTGCGGAGTTCAGAGCTTCCTAGAAATCAACATCGAGGTCAAAGTGCTGACTTGGGTAATCCTCGGGTCTAAGAGACATCCCTTAACGATGCTTTGGTGACCGGGTAAAGAGAATGGCCTAGTTTGACCAACTATTAGAGATTGCAGAATATTGCCATAAAATCAATAATGGTTCCTATTTTATGTCTCCTGTTAATCAAGAATTCATTTAATACAGAAATTAACCATACAACTACGGAATGACATAGACACAATTTTGTTGAACAATATTGACCTTGTTTAGGCTGGGCACATAAATAATAGTTTAGTTTACTTTTTATTTCTATTCGTCATAACTGGATAGTGGTTTTATTATTGTGTGGAATTCAATCAAAGGATTCCCATTTGTCTCTGAATCAACAATAACGTGACACTGTACAAATTTATATATATATATCTATATATATATATATATATATATATATATATATTATATATATTGTAATGATATGTTTTTTCCTCTCATTGAAAATGTATTTTAACACTCTTAAAGTGACCTGCTTGGAGAGACGAGAGTAAATACAAACAAAATCTACGGCAGAAGGCCAATATCCCTAATAAAGGAGGAATTTACATTTAACTTTGGAGTTTAGTTTAATATGAACTATATTTACATTAAGTTACGGGTAGGTCAAGGAATTAATGAGGCAGGTGATTGTCGGTCCACCGGAAACACGTGGCTGGGAAATGAACTAGACACGAAGATCAGAATTTGCGCAAAATGGGGTATTTCAATACAAGCCTTATTCCAAAGGGTTTCACAATTTCTCCCACACTCAGGCACGGTGTTTGTCTGCAAAGGATTGCTTTCTAGCATCAGCTAGTTAAATGTGATGGAAATATTGGGGTGGGAAACGTTTTAAACCACCTTTACTTGCTCTTAGCATAAAATATTAAAACTCATTCAGGGGGACATAAAACGACTGGGAGCTTATACAGAAAGGACCATTATGTTGCTTGAATTGACTAGGGGGCATGTTTACTAGCATCACAAGGGAATTAATCGCAGCATTGAACCAAAATTGGGGACTGGGAAGCTGAACAAAGAAGGGGGGAAATTCGCCTTGGAAGAATGGAAATGAAATACAGACTAGAGGCAAAAACGATTCACTGACTGCACTAAATTTACATCTCACAGTACTTGGAAATCCTGAGTCTGGTAGTCTTCTCATCTGCTGATATTTTGGTGCACTATGGAGTTACAAGAACACTCGTGGGATCCCCCAGAGGAGGCAGGGGAGCAAAAAGGGGAGTAAAGTAAAGTAGAGTCTGCAGGGCTTAAGAAAGTTCTCAGCTTTTCTGAGCTCCTGGGAACATCTGAGCTTTCTGAGAGTGTCTGAGGCAGAGCTGCTGTGGCCCTGTTTTTTAAAATCTCGCCTGGATAGGCCACTCCTTCATTCAGGGCCCCCTATGGAAGGTAAATCCAGAGCAGCCAATGCACAGTTGGCCAGAATGGGACTTAAAGGGACAAAAATACTTTCACTGCAAAAAGTAGCTTTATTTTGGGATTAACATTATTTTAAACCATTATAAAAGGAAATAAAATATCAAATCAGTACAAATCGGTGATTTTGAGCACTATATTCTGTAATTTGGTAATTCTGTAATTCTTATTTTCTTGGGAAATAAGTGAAATTATGGAAACTAAAGCAATAATATCTTAATTGTAATACATTTTGTACAATGGCCAATAAGAACATAAAAATGCAACAACAAAAAGCTTCCTTTCAAGAGATTACATCATTGAAATAAGGTAAAAGCAAGTAAAATAAGTGATTTGAAGATGATAAGGAATGCAAGAATAAATGCTAAAAGGAGAAGCCATTTAGCCTATATAAGAGAAGCGCGTAAATGATCTTCAGTTAAGGTCATAGTCTCATTATGTTTATGGTCCTTCACTTGATATTTCAGAATCTGTAATGAGAGCAGTCGAGCTTCATCTGGCAGATCTTTCTTAGATGTGTTTTTTGTCTGATTTCTCATGGATGTTATAAGGGGATCAGATGAGCAGAATAATACGTCGCATTAAATCCTCATTAGTTTTTTTTTTCTGGGGATATTTTCCGGCAAAATGACTCTCTGAACTTCTTAGTCTTTGTTTTTGGCTTCTTGGGCCTCTTCGGAGTACAGTCCAATTGGCAGATTAAACTGTTCAATCAATGAACCTCCATGAATAAGAATTCTATGCAAACTCTGAGGCATATAATCCCAATTGTACTCTTCCACGTAAAGTTTAGCGGTATTGATGCAGAAGGATTTGAATGCTGTGACATTTATATCATACCCAGATGATAAAGTATACAAGATGATGCGCAAATTTCTTCAGCAATTATATCTTAATTCCAAGAATTTCACTTGATGTTTCAGCAAGCTGAAAAAGTCTTCTAACCGTATTTCCATCATTTGACGTCCCAAAACCTGACTGTTTGGCATATCAATCACTAATCCTGTCCTATCACGAAAAGCTTTTTGTATTTTCGATTTTTGTTGCTGAACCTTTGCTTTTTCTTCTTTGTTCTTGCCTGCCATTTCTTTATAGGCAACTTGTATGACAAGTGTAAGCAACATTCCGTAGATCTTATCCAGGCATGTAATGTTGACAGTCCATACATGATACCATCATTTGACAGGGGTCTCTTTGAAACTTTCTCTACGTCATTCATTAGCTTAGGTGATGTCCCACACAAAGGACAACATTGCATTGAGTTGGTGACAAGGGATAGAGGATGCCACTTTTCCATCTATCATTGAAATGCTCACATCATGAATGACGCTAACATCGTTTTTAACTTGAGTTGGTCTAAATATATGGTTAGCATTTTTTAGTATTCCTCTTCTTCCACTAAAACCTGTGAAGTTTCCTTCATGAATTTGAACCTTATAGGTCTGCAAAAAAATTGTGATGAGGGCTTCTTATTTTCCATAAGATAATTTTCCCATTAGCTTTTGTCTTTCCACTTAGCTGTAAAGGTAGTAACCATACAAGTTTACAAATAAACAGGACTTCGAAAATGACATCTCGTTCTTGGTTATCACTTCGAATCTGCTTGTAAACACTTTGACAGTTGTAATCATCAAATCCAACTTTTCAAATTAACTTAAACTGCTTTATTTCTAAATCTGTTTCATTCAAAGACACTACTTCAAATATTTCTCCTTGTTGTGGGTCTAATAAATCTTGTAAGGTCACTTCTGCAGAATAATCAGCTACTAACCAATTTTCAGGAGAAGGTAAGCACTCTTCTTTGGAAGAACGAACATCGTTGTAAGAAGGAAAAAAACTTGATTTTTTACTCAAGTGTTTTATTTCTCAAATTTTGATAGCTTCTTTTTGAAAGGCCACAGTCTAAGAGCTTCATTTGCAGAAAAGAACACTGTGATATTTTGATGAAGTACATTGGTTTTCAGTAGAAATTTGGCTAAAAGATTTAGCATTCTTGATTGTCCCTTCTTTCTTAGAACTCTGATGTAGCATATGTGAGCCTATGAGGATATATGTTAACAAGCTCTGCAGTTTTCCTTCGTTTTGTTTTCTCGGATGAGCCCTGTTCTAGGTCGTCCTCGAGATTTTTTAGGAGTTTTCATTTTCTGGGTTTTGATACACTTTAGCATCAAGCCAACCTTGGTACTTACTTAGAAATAACTTTCTGGTTCTATTAACAGTTCTCCACTTAATTCTTAAGTTTTTCAGAAAGTTAATCACAATCATTGTTTGCTATAGTGTCATCACGTATAATATTTTCAGTCTTTCCAAGCAGAAATTATGATAGTTTACCATCATGAAAACTATGCATTGTCCGCCATTCTTTATCGCTTTCACTAGCTTCATTAAACAAGATATTGGTTAGTAACATCCGATTTTCCGCTGCACCTTGTTATTTTCCTATATCTGAAATAAAAACAAAAAGCTATAATGGCTCATTATTACTCTTAAAACCTGGTATCTTCATTTTTGCTAATATTTTTTTCATAGTTGTCCAGACAATTATATTCACTGTAAAAAAATGGCAGTTAGTGGCAAAAAGTTTTTCGTCCTGTTGTTTGGGCTTAAATTATCTACCATTTAACACCATTGGGAATCTTTGCAAAAGCTTTGTAATTTTTTGTGCTCTATCATAAACACTGTTGCACACAACATTTAGATCATAAATATAAAGATCAATAACTTTAATACATTCAATAAAGCACAAAAAAGTAATTTTGAAATATAAGTTTACTCCACAACACACCTTTCATAAACCGTGGCTAAAGAAACAATAAAATGTTTTTTGTATGGAAAAACAGTGTGCAGCCAAGAGCAACTTGTTTAGTCCATGTTTAAGCCTGTAAACACTGATACTAACAACTACTTGTAATCTATAATATTGCATTCCTTTGTCACTAATGTATGCATTTTTGATTTTATGATCCTCATGATAATTTGGAAAAGTCAATAATTTAATTTTGTACACCTACTGGCCCACTGTGCAATGGGAGCAAAGAGGGGTTTAGAGAGATGGAGGCTTCCAGTTTACAGGTGCGACTTGCATGTATGCAAGAATGAATGAATCTGGTTATAAAGAGGTCTTACTTTTCCTTTGTTCTCATTTAAAATCCTGATACTATATATATAATATAGATATATATATATATATATATATATATATATACATATATATATATATGTATATATATTATATACTATATATATATATATATATATATATATATAATATATATATATATATATATATATATATATATTGTTACGTATCGGGGCCTCGTATAAACCGAGTACGTAACGGGAGATATTATATGGAAAAATGCAAAGTAACTGGATTTTAACTTACCTTCAAAAAAGGTGGGGTTTGGTATTATTATCTTTAGAAAAAAAAGGTCGACAGGAAACTCAGCTAATTACTTTACTATATTTATTTAGAAGAGGCCATTGAATGGCCTGAGAAAAGTAAATGCAACTTGTCCGCCAACAAGGACCAAATCTATCTCCACAATAAGGAAAAGCTGGCCATAAACAGATGTTGTAACAATGCTGGATTCCGAAAGGAAAATGGGTTCCAGATTAACACAGTGTAAATAAAGACTTTTTGCCCAAATTTACAGTTACTCACGTTGTCTAACACACTGGGAGGAACTCTTAGTGTTAAATGAAATATTCAATGATTTAAACTTGAGACAGGTCACCGGGGCAGCACGTGATCTGATGGGGACAAAAAGGAAATTAAATTGAGAAGTGATAAAAAAGGAGTTTTGGAAAATGGAACATTAGCAAGAGTCTTCTTTGAGAAACAGGGCTGTTTGGATTTACACTTTCTAGACGTACTTTAATCCTGGAGGCTTGAACATGTGTACTGATATGTGAAGGGGGCCCGGCGCCAACCAGTGGGGGGCTACAAACAAAGGGCTGACTTCTGTGGGTCAGTCAGAGGAGAGGACACGTCTGTCCTCTTGGAGATTCTGACCTGGACTGGGGATATGAGGTTGTTTTTCGAAATGGCCTGAGCTGCGCCTATTTCCTCCTCCGGCAGTCTCTGAAAGATACAAAAACACCCAGCAAATTTGGAAAGGAAAAGAGGTCTTATGTTAGGGATTCCTAAAGCCCATATCGAGGCCTATCTAATCCAGGCCTGCCTCTCTTACTTTAAGCTAAAGCCTAAGCGGACATTCCGATCTATCGGCTTGCCTCGTGTCTCCCTCCCAAAGTTAATTAAGGATAAAATGGCTGCTCTTTTAGCAATCAAAATATTTAACTAAATGCTGGGTAGACGAGGCGATCAATAAGCGTAATAGCTCCCCCTGTTAAGAAGGCATTCACTCCCTTTCGGGCATGAAGGCCTTGGCTAAATAAGTTGATCGTCTCGACTACCCAGTTCTCCTACTCTAACTGAGGTTTTTAGAGCAGTGATACGGCTAACTAAATGGCCTACCGAACTTATAGGTGAAGGTGCTAAGTTTACGAACTCTGAAACTAATGTAGTCTAGCCTAAGTGAGAACTACGGGTTGCCTGTGACAACAGTCTACTCTACCCCTATGCAAGGTTACTTGAAAATTCTAATTGCTACTACCCTAATGCCCTGGTATTAAATTATTAGCCTAACCTACTCATTACAATTAATTAGAGATGCAATCATTCCAGAGTGCAGTATGCACAGCAGTGGTTTATTGAACCTGAATTGTTAAAGTATGTAAGGTGAGGTAATGATGTGTGAGAATGATGAGTGGTTAGTAGTGTACCAGGATGGAAATGTAATGAGGTAATTATGACATTTAAGTGAGGGTTAGTGACACAGGTTCAAGGGGGTTAAAGTGTTAATCTACTGGTCAGAGATCAGGGCTGGCTACCTTCTCTGGGTAGGTGCCAGGATCACTCTGCAAATGAATGTGACACTGTACCTTGGGCACAGGTGCCATGGAGAGCATGTGGCTCTTTGGTTAGTGTGTTAATTTGTTACGTCTTTCTTCTTCTTCTTATTCCTCCAGGGCCTGGCTGCACCAGTCTAGGAGTTGACGGAGGCACCGATCTGGGGTATGGCCAGAAATGCCGTCAGGAGCAGAGGCAGGGGTAGCCCTCGGGAACTACAGGCGAACACCCTACTTTGGTATCTGCAGCAACCGTCGTAGAGGTGGAACCTATTGCAGGGGAGGGCCCTCACTTTGGCTGCTGCGACAGCTGTCGTAAGGGTAAGACTCTAGCTGACTCCTAGTTGGGCAGTTGCTGGTCATCCAGAGGAGGTGTAAAGGTGAGGTCTGCCGGAGGTTCATCCTCGGGCGACAGAGGTGATGTTGAAGAACACTCATGGACTTGGGATTGGCCATGGACTGTGGTAAGCTCCATACCTGTTGAAGGATCTCCTGTTTGAGGATCTTTGATTGGGTTAGGCCCTGGCTCTAGCTCGGGGCCAGATGCAGAGGTCAAGGTTTGTGGTGGTCTCTACGTCCAGGCTGGACGGAGCTTGGCACTGCTCAGTGCTGCCAAGTGGCACTGGCAGAGAGTGGAGGTCGACTGGACCTGTGATGGGCTTACCGGAGGTGCAATACCTCTCAGCGTGCCCTTGGTAATGGGAGGCAGAGGTTCCTGTCTCTTTTCGAAGGCTAAGCCTTGTGGAGAATGGACAGTGTACGCTGGTGGTAGCTTGCAAGGGCACCTAGGCCAATTAGTGGAGTGCCCTATTACATTGCAGTTTGCAACGGAACTGTGAATGATCAATCTCCCTCCTTGGTACGGGGCGGAAGACTGTTGGTTGCAGTACTTCTGGGAGGAAGTAGATCTTGGATGGCTCCTTGCTTTGGAGTGATTGACGTGGGTTAGGACCCCTAGGCTTTTTGAAATGCAAGGGAGACTTCAAGTCTTGCCCTGGGAGGAGGTCATAACCTCCTGGAAGGTAGCTTGCAACTGTAAGTGTATATACTTTTGAGAGGTGAGGTCGTGAGACTCTCAATTGGACCTGTCAGAAGGATCAGCTTGATATGGTTGCTACCTTCAATGGTGATTAATTGACGTCTATCGCCGTTAGCCCCTGGTGGATTCAATCTTCCCATATCAGGGAGATTTGAGCGCCGAGTCGTCGAAGGCTCTGACTTGGCTTGGTGGATATTGTCTTTGGAGGGGTTGTGACGGTAATAGGGCCCTTTGCTGCGGGGCCCTAGCGAAGAGGAGTTGGTAACTGCCATTGCAATAGCGGGAATA
>NC_061098.1:37165404-37177904 GCF_015104395.2 Macrobrachium nipponense | reverse complement strand
AGGATTGTTAACTCTTGTGTTTGGTAGTATGGCCGATTACACTGAAATCTTTGTTGTCAATGTAGGTTTTACATTGTTTTGCATGGTTCCTGATATTGGAGTGCTCTGGGTTTGAGATTCTGCTCCCTGTGCGGAAACTGATTCCCCGATGTGAATCGATGCGCACCTTAAGTCCACTTTTAGTAATTTTAAACCGCACGCTTTTTAAAAACACTTCTTGAACATGGCAGTGCTGGACACTGCTTTGTTTTTAACGGTAAACTTTTTAAACAAGTAGATGGCATGGCCATGGGTTCCCCCCTTCCCCCCCCTTGGCCCTACGTTCGCGAATATCTTTATGTTCTCCCTGGAGGAGCGTATGCTCGACGATTGCCCTCTAAGATTCCATCCTCTCTTTATTCTAGGTTTATTGATGGTACGTTTGCTCTCTTCAAGGGTGAATACGAGGCTGACCTGTTCCTCGACTACGTAAATACACTTCACCCGAACATGAAATTTACTATAGAAAAAGAGGAGAACAACTGTCTGTCATTCCTGGACGTTCAAGTATATAGACAAGACAACTCTTTTAACACCACGATTTTTAGAATCTAATTTTTATAGTAGCTGTTATTTTAATTTTAAAGGTTAATTCCATTTTTACCCTCCTTAATAGAGCACTAGTCCTCTCATCTAACTGGAATGCCTTTCACAATGAGATTCTATTTCTAGTTAATTTCTTTAAAGGTAACTGCTTCCCACCTAGGTTAGTATATAGAAAATTAAATAAATTACTAAATAGACATTTCTCTAGAAAACCTGACATTCCAACTGTACCAAAAATGAGTTTCTATGCAACCTTTCCATATATCCATGACCTAACCTTTCAAAAGAGATTCACGCAAATTATTCATGACCATTTCCCAGCCATATCAGTCAAATTTAATTCCCAAAAATCCTCTTAATATAGGCTCCTTGTTTAAGATTAAAGATCAGCTGTGTCCTTATATGTCTTCTGGTGTCATTTACAAATATACTTGCCCTAAATGTATTTCAGGGATTTACATGGGATCCACCAGTCGGCTACTTAAGGTGCGCATCGATTCACATCGGGGAATCAGTTTCCGCACAGGGAGCAGAATCTCAAACCCAGAGCACTCCAATATCAGGAACCATGCAAAACAATGTAAAACCTACATTGACAACAAAGATTTCAGTGTAATCGGCCATACTACCAAACCACAAGAGTTAACAATCCTTGAGTCGTTGTTTATAAAACAACTCGTACCATCATTAAACACCCATACTTCTGCGAGTCAATTGTATTTAGCATAAGTTCGTACTGTGGTGGTTCCTTCCATTTAGTTCCTTGCTGTCTCACCTCTAGGTTGGTTGTGTTTTTATTTTTATACGATTTCATTTTTACTCCAATGTATTTTTAAATGAACTTTTAGACTATACTTTTAACTTTTTTATGTTTTTATCTTTTCTTATGTGCAGCCCAGAAGATGTAATTCTGTAAACAATTACGAAACGTCGGCAAAAAAAAAAGACAGCCTAGTGATGTGTGGTTTTCGTCCGTCTTCCTCTGACTATATATATATATATCTATATATATATATAATATATATATATATCTATATATATATATATATATATATATATATATATATATATATATACGCATCCATATATATATATATATTTGTATATATATATATATATATATATATATTATATATATAGATATATATATATATATATATATATATATATATATATACGTGTATATATATCTTGTTTTATCAAGTCAAATAATAGAAATGTTCTAAATTTAAGTCTTGGTTATTTAAACTTGATGCTTTCATAATGAAAAAGTTGTAGATAAATATAAGCAACAAAATTAATATATTCAGTTTTTACATGACTGTAAAGATACTTTGTAATTTCGGTTAGGGTCAGAATCTGTTTAAGTTTGTGACGTGTGATATCCGATAATCCTGGGATTATCCCTTTTAATTTTTACCCTTTTGATAATTAACCATCTGGTATCCTGATCTTGTTGTACCTGAGGCCTTCCTCTCCAATTATACTTTAGTAGCTCCTTGACGATGTCTGAATAAAAGACGAAAGCGCTTGGATTCCTGACTATCATTTCCCGTGGTATTCGCTTATTTATGCAGTCACGTGCATCTACTGTGATTTTTTAAGTGTATATATATATATATATATATATATATATATATGATATATATATATATCATATAATATATATATATATATATATATATATATATATATATATATATTTTATATATATATATATATATATATATATATATATATATATATATATATATATATATATATATATATACATGTATATGTAAATGTAAATCGGAGCTATGATTCATGCTAGAATAATTATCAAGGTCTATGTGTTCGCTTTAATTCCCGTTATTTATCAAAGGCAGGGTCCCGTTTAAAACTAATAATATGTCAATGATAATTTGTTTAATATTCATTTATATCTGTGATCCCCCATTTAAACACTTGTGTTTGCATGGGGCGTGTTTTGTTACTATTATTATTATTATTAATATCACTAGCAATTTTTACCAATCCTTACTAAAATCATAATCATCTGCTGCTTCATTTAAATGACTCGCTAGTGTTTTTTTTTTTAACTATGTATGGTAATTCCGTAATTTAACTAAATCTACGGTTATAACCAGCCCTGTTTCACTGGCAGAAACCCGCTTCGTTTCAGAGGGAATCCTTCTCACCCCCACCCCCTTCGGAGGAGGGGGGAGGGAGGTAGGATGAAACCCCCATTATAAACCATCTTAGGGGTCCCTTTATAACCCTGCCAAAGTTTCATGCCCATCGGACCAGCAGTTTGGTCGTGATTGAATGACAGACGGACTGTGAGACATAATATATTGGATAAATGTGCCTCGCTGTGGAACTTCTCAGTTCCAGAGGCTCCTTTATTTCCCTCACGACCGCTGGAACTGTGGAACAGCCTCCCTGAGGATGGGTTGGCTGCATTTGGAACTTCAGAAGATCGAGTGAAGATACAGTGCATTACTACTCTAATATTATTCTCCTGCATTTAATACATTTCCGTCTATTTATTATTTGATTACTTTATTTTTTTGCCTTTTTTAATAAGTGGGATCTCTTCTTTCTGTATATCCCTTTCCCTCTTACTTATTACTAATGAAAACTATTCTTTGGAAGCTTGAATTGTTTTATCTTCTGAATAATAATTAAATATTTATAGTTAAAATTAACGGTTTCACAAACTAACAAAAACTAATAGAAAGGTATCCCTATACAAACACCGAATCTCTCTCGATACACTGGGAAGTATACATGACTGGGAAGTATACAGTCGACACCGCAGATGTCTGGCTGACAGACTGACGAAGTTATGTCACTACTGAATGCCCCAGGACATTATGGAGATATTAATGTACGCGGTTTTCTCATTTCAAGGCAACGGCGTAATGTGGGGGAGATAGAAACAAGAAGTGTCAACCTTTTAAAAATCATGGGGGAAAGAAAGCATAAATTTTACAGAAAAATATTATGGTTTTTTTCTTTCGATCTCTGCCATCCTATTTGACTGGGCGGTATTTATGGTGTGGGGTTCTGGGTTGGCATCCTGCCTCCCTTAGGAGTCCATCACTTTTCTCACTATGTGCGCTGTTTCTAGGAGCACACTCTTCTGCATGAGTCCTGGGTCTACTTCGTCATTTAGTTTTTCCAGGTTCCTTTTCAGGGATCTTGTGATTATGCCTAGTGTTTCAATGATTATGGGTACAATTTCCACTGGCATATCCCATATCCTTCTTATCTATTTTCAGGTTTTGATACTTTACCAATCTTTTGCTCTTTCTCTTCTACTCTGGTGTCCCATGGTATTGTGGCATCAATGAGTGATACATTCTTCTTGATTTTGTCAATCAACGTTACGTCTGGTCTAATGGCACGTATCACGTATCTATTCTGATACATAGTCCCAGAGGATCTTTGCGTGATCGTTTTCTATCATCTCCCTTTGGTTGGTGCTCGTACCAGTTATTATTATTATTATTATTATTATTATTATTATTTATTATTATTATTATTATTATTATTATTTATTATTCAGAAAAACAGAACCCTATTCATATGGAACAGACCCACCACAGGGTCAATGACTTGGAATTCAAGTTTCCAAAAAGATTATGGTGTCCAAGCCGAAAGAAGTAAGAGGGTATAATAAAAATACAGGAAGAGGAGACCAGATATAATAAAAAAACAGACAAATTAGCAAATTAACAAATCAATAAATTCTTGCATAAAAGAAAATATAAGTAAATTATTAAGAAGCCTTTTCCCCAAAAAGCCGCATTCGAGGAGCAAGAACCTCAATACGGATCTACTGTCATTGACAATTGCTTGATCTTCAGGCGTTTGTCAACAGTATGTAAGTTTGACTTATGGTAATTTTACTTTCATTGTTGTTAATGATACTGCCGTACTGCCACTGTAAATAATAATAATAATAATAATAATAATAATAATAATAATAATAATAATAATAATAATAATAACCAGTGCAAAAAGAGGCATAATTCAGTGGCAAAAGCCCTCCACTGGAGCCCGTGCAAGAAAACGCCAGCTACCTTGCAGTAATAAGTGGTACGAACACCTACCGGAAGGAGTGATAGAAAACGATCAGGCAAAGATCTTCTGGGACTGTGGTATTAGAACAGATAGTGCAATACTGCAAATACACCAGACGTGACGTTGATTGAAAAAATCAAGAAGAAAGTATCACTCATTGATGACGCAATACCATAGGACACAAGAACTGAAGAGAAAGAAAGGGAAGAATGAATAAGTATCAAGACCTGAAAATAAAAATAAGAATGATATGGGATATGCCAGTGGAAATTGCACCCATAATTATAGGGACACTAGGCACGATCCCAAGATCCCTGAAAAGGAACCTGGAAAACCTAGAGGCTGAAGTAGCTCCAGAAGTCATGCAGAAGAGCGTGCTCCTAGAAACAGCGCACACTATAAAGTCGAATTGGAAGACTCTGTTAGAAAAAAAATAATGAATCACCTTTAAACACTGAAAATTATCTAAATGGGAAAATCTAATACTTTGATTTTTAATTAACTTTTCATGGAATTTTCTTTGCGTATATTTGACCTTCTCAGGTAATCATAGCTAATTAATAATGATATACATAAAAGCGCAGTAATATTTCATTTGATAACCTTGAAAAATATTTGTAGAGACTCGTATGCCAAGATTACAATACCCATATGCTTAAATCCGAATTTGAACATTTCTCTACTGGTCTAAATCCCCTGAACGGTAACGTAAGGTTAAAATCTCGCATTTCAAACCTCGTACGGTTCTCCCAGAACTGTGCGATTTAAACCCTAGACTCTCCTAATGAGGCTGATTAGCGTTGGCGTTTAATTACGCGTGGAATGACATTGAGTTGATTGGTCGTCTCCTTCTCCCGCCCCCACCACGTTATGAGTGTGGAGGAGGTGGAGGGAAAGAGAAGAGGAAGACGAAGGCCAAAGTTCAGATGAAAGGATGAAATAGCAAATGATGACATGCGGGAGAAAGGTTCAGAAATTCATGTTGCAATGGAACCAGGAAGTGGAGAAGTTTATAGGATATAGTGACCCCATTCAGAAATATTCAGAAATGGGCAAAACTGAGAAAGAAGAAGAAGAAGAAGAAGCGGAAGAAGAAAGAAGAAGAAGAGATTAAGCTGATTTTTTTTGTTTAATGATGAAATCCAGATCTTAGGAAACATTGCGTAATATCCCGTTAGATAGAAAGAGTCTTGTACGGGAGTTCAATGTCAAATAATATTCGCTTTGAAATTATGTGAATGAGGTTTTAATTGAGAGATAATTGAATACGAGTTTGAGTTTGGGTTTTGCAAATGACAGCTTTGAGGTCAGACAATTTGCGCTGATTTTAGGCCATTACGAATTATTTTAGAAGCTGGAAATAAGATGCATTTGCCATATTTGTATGTGTGTATGTATGTTCATTCGTTTATCTTATTTAATCCTTTCAACGTCTTCGCTCAGTATTTCAATGACTATACAGAATACAAATCAGAAATGTTTAAAGAAAATTCAAAATCAGTTCCAGAATAATCGCAAGACCTTCAGTGAAAAAAAAAATAAATAAATTTTAAACATACGAAACCCTGCCTTTGACGCCGCGTTACCTTTGCACGTTCCAATCAACGTCTGGAGATTATCAAGCAGAAAGGCTTTCTTGAGAGAGATGAAAGAGAGAGAGACAGGAAGGTGGGGGGGGGGGGGGTGGGGGGGGGGGGGGGGGGGGGATGGTGGGAGCGCTAATGATTCCCTAAGGTCTGTATTTTTGCATGCCCCCAGATCTGTCTAATGAGATGTTCCCGCTTCCTTATTCGTCCTTTGAAGAGTTCGAGTAAACTACTGCGGCTCCGATGGGCGTGAAATCTCTTCTTTCTTCTGAGATGGAAAAGATACCCGACATTATCTCCATTTTTTATGCTTTCTTTTTTCTTTTGAGGTTTGGATGTGTTGTTTTGTTAGCAATGATTTGTGAAAGAAGTAATTAAATTCGTAAGTTTTTGTATACGTTCACAAATAGTGTGCATACAGTTGTCCGTTATAATCCGTTATAGAAGCAGGGTATACACACAAACATTGTATATATATCATATATAGATATATATATATATATATATATATATATATATATATATATATATATATATATATATATATATTTATATATGTAACATGGGGGAGACTCTTCCCCCGTTATTCATAAGGTAAGCGTGGACACGAAACGGAAGGCAGACCCCATTACTCATAACCTTTTCTCTCTCTCTCTCTCTCTCTCTCTCTCTCTCTCCACCTCTTTCTCTCCATTCTAACAGGTAATGAAAATGAGAGAGTTGCATCATAACATTAACGTTTATTAACAAGAATAAATAATGAAATCAATTAACCAAGTATCCAGTCTTACAGACTAACTCAAAAACAACAGTACAATGTCTAGTCACCAAAACAAGTCTACACCCCTGGGAATGGGAATTCTTTGTCCCTCTGCATTCCACAAGTACCAGAATCGTCTGTTCAAAGATACAGAAACACATCACGGTAAGTACACACAAGTTCAAAGACAAAGTTAATAAAATGGAAACATCTTACAAGATATCAAACAAGCCATCCCTTGGCTAAAACACTTGAACACTTACCCAGACAAACCGGACACTTAAACACTTAATAAAAAACTCCCCCGGCAAATGCCACGGCATCTTGCCTGTGACTTGAAGCCCTCTATCGAAATCCCTCCCATAGGCTTGGGTATGAACCTATTAAAGGGAAGAGGCACGCACGCACATACGAACACACAGTTCGCTAGCGCCTTCGCGGTACTAGCTGCATCCAGTTTCACAAAGGCACTTTGAGAAGAGTTCATAAAAAACTGTCGTACATTGACTTGTCGAACCTAATCACTTTTATCTCACGCCACCCCTATAAAAACTCATTGATCAGCTACTCTCAAGTCGTCACTCCTGCACTGTTCTCCACATTCCATAGGTCACTGAGAACGCATGGATAATATATTATTAATCAAAAAACCTAGGCCTTACAGATAGCTCGGCCTCGCACAAATGCTAGCTCCCGCTAGCAAAATTGCCTTATAACACAAAACACTGGCCGGCTTAAAACAAAATATAAGTAAAACTGCACGTCTCTGGCATTATAAAATAAAGTCTTATCACGCTTTATCTCCATAATAACACAAGACGCATTTTCTCTCATATTTTCTGCATTAGGATTCTTGAATATCCCTCTTCGCTGTCTGCAAGTAGCTGAAACAGACAGCAACAGGCTATAGCAGGCTGTAGCAACTGTAGGAAGACGGAATGCCTCCCTCATCGTAGAAGACTTCTCACGGCTTCTGTAAATCCCAAAAAACACGCTGTAGAATTCTCGCGATCACCCACGTGGAAATTCTCGTAATCACCCTGGGCAACATGGCAGCAACCTCTCTGCACGCGGCTGGTGGACGTCTGCTGGTGTCGGGGAACGACTTTTTTTGGTGTTTAGTATGTCAGTCAGTCACTGGTCAATCTAAGAAAATTAACCCAGACATACTACTTCTATCAAACAATGATCTCAAAAAGTCAGAAATACTAACTGAACGTCTCCTAATCAACTCCCTTAATATGACTACTAAAATGATAAGTCATTATCACAACTCTCTAAGAAAAAAAACATCAAGTTCTCCAACTCAATTCTCCAAACTCACACATCAGCACACACACAACCCTCAGAAATCACAGCAACTCCACGGAATTCTGCACTACATTTCAACTCGAATGTGCTCCCAAGAAAAAAAAGAAAAAATCGTAATGGGCCCAAGGAAAAAAAGAATCTCGTAACACACCCAGACCCAAAGAATGTTCTCTCAAGTTCTGATATTTAAACAACCCACAAAATCAGTAAAAATCTCCCAACTTTTAACAGCAAAAACCCTTTACTGCTCAATAACTAATCACAATGAGACTTAATGTCAAACTCCCATTACTTAAGCAGCAACCCAGAAAAAATCACATCTCCGGTAAAATTAAATCTCCCGTCCAAAAAAGAAATGTTACTTAAGCTCAATCCCCCAAATTATATCTCTCAAGGAAAAGGAAGAAAAATAATTAAAAAAAGGATAATCACAAGAAGATTTCCCCAATCACAAAATACATAATACATGTATAATATGCATAACTCCCGCATTTTTCCCAAGAAATGCTCCATGTAAAGTTATGGAATTTGCCAGAAAGCAAACTCCCACACATGTGCTTTCGTGAAATGCTATTGTCAACATTTCCAGAAATTGCAAAAATTCTGATCTATCATCATCAGAGGAAAAAAGTCAGCACACGGCTCATCACATCACCTGTCAGCAGAAAAAATCGCCTGCGGACGCATGCTCAAACCACAGCGCAAAATTGTCTAGTCAGACACATAAGTTTGGAAACTCATTGATTCTCAAAAAAAAACGTCTAACAGACACATTTCACAGAATTAACTCCAGGATATGACTAATGTGTTCAAAAATTGTCTCGAAGACTTATTCTCTCAACATGACTTTTCCTCAAATTATATTTCTCCAAAAATAACACACTTGTGAACATAAAAAATGCACACATCTCCAAATGACTCGTAATGCAGTAATGACACTAGCCTCTAAATAGACACGAACCAAAAAAGAGAACCACGAAATCTCCTCTTGACTCAAAAAAACTCCATAACACAAAAAAAGGGTCACCCGCCAAAGATTAATTCCAACTCCATATATATTATGAGACCCATCATTAATATAACACCACTCCAGTTATAAAAATATTTCCTCCATTTGGTTAATAACCAACCCCTTTATATTATTCTCTCTTATTTCTCCAATAGCCATATGTCAATAAAAAAAAAAACACCACTCCAAGAATAGAGAATAATCACCTCTATTTCGGCAAATACAAAATATTTACCTCTATTTCCCCAATAACTCCATGTGACAAAACAAGGCTCCAAAAAATCTATATCTCCAAAAAATGTGCACTCAGGCAACTAACTCACATACTCACAAATATTGCCCCATAATCTCCAAATATGTGTCTCCATTTGCAACAAAGATGGCTGCAAAAAAATTGAACTAAACATAGCTCTCATCAAATTATTGGCAAATATCAAAAATGGCCAAAAAAATATATCTCCCATATATTATCTCAAATTTTAAAACTCCAAAATAATATATACCTCCAATTATAACTCCAAATAATATATCTCAATTATAACTCCAATTCTCCAAAGAATAACTCAATGTTATAGTAAAAACTATAAAACTCTCTCGTTTAGCATAACTGCTAAAAAAGGGCAAAAACTCGGCAAATAAAAACTGTCTAGAAAATTCTAGAAAAAATCACTAATGTGCCACAACTCATTATAACAGAACTAAATTCAAAGTGTCTAAAGCAAAGACTTCTCCATATGCACTACGACATAAGTCACTAGAAACTTAACCAAGTTTCATATCTCTCACAAAGTTGTCACAAATACAACAACTGTATTGTGCAAGAAACTCACAATTTCTGGAACACAAATCCTCCAGAGAAAAATGTAGTGCCATTACGTATGCATTCAAAACGTGCCAAAAAATTCTCCCATATATTTCTCTATAGCATCAAATAGCTAAAACACGAACACGTTCCCGAACAATGACTCTAGGTCATGAACTGAGATAATATTCACACTAACTGGAGGAGAGAAAAAATAAATTCAAATTCACCCATGGTAAAAAAAACTTGTGTCAGCGATGGCTAATTTCCAAAAAAGGAGGAAAAAAAAATCAACGGCACTGTTAACTCTCTCCCGTGACTCACTAGATGTCAAGCAATTATCTGCTGAACTCATAAAAAAAAGGAAAAAAAAAAAATAATGTGTTGTTAGTTCCTCCCAATATTCAAAAAAGATTTCACCTCCCTTGACAGCATTACGGCACCCACGTATTAGTATAAAAAAAATCAGTATCAGAAATATCATTATCACAAAATCACAAAAAAAAAAAAAACAAAAAAAAAAATTGCTATCATCAAAATCATCAGTATCAGTACAAAAATATCACCAATGTTAATGCTTGTCCATTCTCCAAAAATTCAGCAAAAAATTCAGCAAAAGTTCAGCAAAAATTTAGCAAGATTCAACACAATTCATCAAGATTCAGTCAGATTCATCAAGATTCAGCAAAACTCATCCCCGTGAATCACTGAAAATATTCTCCAAAGTTACAAAAACTCAATAATAATTAACACAAGACTTCTCCCATTAATTCATTGTAATAATTCTCCTTGAATAATTATCTGTAATGATTATCAAATAATCTCCCATGAAATATCTCAAATCTCTCTCGCAAAACAAGTCTCCTGTAATGATAAATTATACTTAAGCAAACCCTCCCGTGAGACATCTCAAGTATAATAATTACTAATAATAATAATAATAACTCTTCATAGCAATAATTCTCTTGCAAAGATCTCGAGTAAGGGTGAAATTCAAATAGCATATACTAGTATTTTGCTGAATCTTATGACAATAACAATGTCTCCCAGATGTTCAACACCATGACTAACACCATTGCCACACACACAGATACAACACCAATCATCGGCATTTCAAAGTAAATTCTCCACACAATGAAAAAAAATAATCGTGTATCCCCAATATATTTGTGTCTCAAGGCACAAAGAAAATATATAACACATCCCGTGCATGTTAACTACTTTTCCTCGCATTCACGGAAAAGAAAAATCTCTTTTTATTTCCTTTTCTCTTCATCCAAGGGCAGAAAAAAAAAAATCTCTTTCTAAAAAAAAACTCTACGGCGTTTCACTTCATCAACTAATCAATCAGCTGATATCTTAGCATCCAATGTCAAGGCCAGACCCATCCCAACACTAAGAAAAAAAAGAAAAAAAAGAAAAAAAAAAGAGTTCACCCACACTGAGCCCCCCAAAAAAAAAAATTTCTCCCCCCCCGTGAGTAGAACAACCCCTCAGTCGAGCGGACAGAACAGCCGAGGCATACCAGTAATCCACCCCCCCATCTCCCCTTGAACAGTGTCTGAGGACCCCTTCCCAACGGTATACACTAGCGCCCATCCCCACTGCACTATCTCTCGAGGGAGGCTAGTGGTACCCTCCATACAACTATCCCCCCGAGGATGCCAATACCTCGCAATGCAAGGTGCCTCTCTGCAGAAAGTTGCTGAGCCCGTAAAATTGTGGCCGCTGTGTCACTAAGCCAAATATGCTTATCTAAGCACAGTTCACATGCAAAAAACACATCTCTATACACTCTCATGTGTTTAAAACAAAGACGAATACGTCTATCATAAACACGTGCAAATAAAGAAAACATGTCACTATGGGCAAAGACAAGAAAAATTGTTGACCTCTTGAACCAATCCCATAACACTGAAATATTTAAACAAAAACCCTCTCCCTTTGATGAACAATAGTTCTTTAACACTCACCACTCCATAATGGGAAAAAAAAGAACTCGAAATTCTCGTAAAACACGGCAGTGATACTAACAACAACAGCCGCACGGTATCTCGGAATACACTCGTCATTACACAAGCAAAAGTCACACTGGGTGCGCTCACGTGCTTCTAAGCTGACTCCCTGAGAATCTCGGTACGAGCAAATTTGATGACACTAATAGAAAATCTTTTTCTTTCCTCATTCCCCCCATCCCACGGATGGATATTTTCGCTACCCCTTTTTCACTTAGCAACTGAGATCCAACAATTAACAATTTTCCACCATCCCACAAAAACTTTGTCGTTCGAAAAACTATCGCTAAGCCATAACCCCTTTTTTTTATTTTTCTAGGCCACCCATCTCTACATTGGCGTTCCTAGGCATAGAAAAGAA
>NC_061098.1:37145404-37157904 GCF_015104395.2 Macrobrachium nipponense | reverse complement strand
AACTGGAATATGTCACGTGTAATTTATAGCAGCAACTGCCGGTACAAGAGTCAAATGATGGAATCGGCCTTAATAAAAGAGAAGAAGGTAATGAACATCTCAAAAGGGAATTGGACATCGACATCGTCGACTCAGTGTTTATTCAACCAACGCTTAAGAAGATTAAAGGAAGATTATCAGCGGGGGTGACCTAAATTTGGCTTACTTGTGGACGAATCTCTTGGTATAAATACCACCTTTTCTGTAAACTTTTCTCATTCATATACCTGAAGAGAGAGACAGCAGTCTCTGAAATATAGTACTTTTCTCTCTACATTTTGGTGTTTTTATGGGCTCCTTTTATTAGATGGAATTCTGTTGTTACAGAACACTTTTACAGTCATATATATATATATATATATATATATATATATTATATATATATATATAATATATCAATTCAAGCTACAAATGTCCTTTAATATCTAAAATCACTTTACCTCCCAAATGATATATTTTCATATATGTACCGAAGGGGAATTTTTTAGTTGATAATAATTTCGTCCCGCATGGGATCGAACCACCGTCCAAGTGGACGGGGACGAAATCAGGACAGTCAGTGACGCTATCCAATCGGCCAACAGAGACGCTATAAGTTCATATCGATTCTGACCTTACAAATCACCCTCGATCTCGGTGCTTTCGTAATTAGAATCGATATGGAACCCCGTCTACCATGTTAGCCAATTCGAGCGTTTTTGACAGCACGTAGCCTTTTTGTTATGATAATTATCACATCGAACCGTGATCCATTTATATATCAATTCAAGCTACAAATGTCCTTTAATATCTAAATTCCCTTTACCTCACAAATGATATATTTTCATTTATGTACCGAAGGGGAATTTTTTAGTTGATAATAATTTCGTTCCCCATGGGATCGAACCACCGTCCAAGTGGACGGGGACGAAATCAGGACAGTCAGTGACGCTATCCAATCGGCCAACAGAGACGCTATAAGTTCATATCGATTCTGACCTTACAAATCACCCTCGATCTCGGTGCTTTCGTAATTAGAATCGATATGGAACCCCGTCTACCATGTTAGCCAAATTCGAGCGTTTGACAGCACGTAGCCTTTTGTTATGAATAATTATCACATCGAACCGTGATCCTTTATATATCAATTCAAGCTACAAATGTCCTTTAATATCTAAATTCACTTTACCTCCCAAATGATATATTTTCATATATGTACCGAAGGGGAATTTTTTAGTTGATAATAATTTCGTCCCCCCACGGGGACGAAATCAGGACAGTCAGTGACGCTATCCAATCGGCTAACAGAGACGCTATAAGTTCATATCGATTCTGACCTTACAAATCACCCTCGATCTCGGTGCTTTCGTAATTAGAATCGATATGGAACCCCGTCTACCATGTTAGCCAATTCGAGCGTTTGACAGCACGTAGCCTTTTTGTTATGAATAATATCACATCGAACAGTGATCCATTTATATATCAATTCAAGCTACAAATGTCCTTTAATATCTAAATTCACTTTACCTCCCAAATGATATATTTTCATATATGTACCGAAGGGGAATTTTTTAGTTGATAATAATTTCGTCCCCCCATATATGAAAATATATATCATTTGGGAGGTAAAGTGAATTTAGATATTAAAGGACATTTGTAGCTTGAATTGATATATAAATGGATCACGGTTCGATGTGATAATTATTCATAACAAAAAGGCTACGTGCTGTCAAACGCTCGAATTGGCTAACATGGTAGAAGGGGTTCCATATCGATTCTAATTACGAAAGCACCGAGATCGAGGGTGATTTGTAAGGTCAGAATCGATATGAACTTATAGCGTCTCTGTTGGCTGATTGGATAGCGTGTCACTGACTGTCCTGATTTCGTCCCCGTCCACTTGGACGGTGGTTCGATCCCATGGGGGGACGAAATTATTATCAACTAAAAAATTCCCCATCTGTTGTTGAAGGTTTACGTTAACAATTCATCTGAATAATTCATAGGTGTGTGTCTATCATTTGATTATTATTTTCAGTGTGCCCATTTTAACATTGGTGTTCATTTGGGATTCGAATGCTTCTGGTTTTGTAACTTAAGATTATTATATAGTAAAATCTCTATTGCTAATACAGCTGTAAGTTCACCCTTTGCTAATAAAGGATAAAAAAAACTGTCCTTCCACCGTCTTCAGACAGTGGCGTTGATTATGACTTATCATATCTCGGAAGGGGCAGCGAGCACGTTTGTTTTGAAAGTCAGCTAGGAACTCAACTCTGACAAGGGACGCATCAGGTGAGGTACTGTGGCCTCAGTATCGCAGCTCAAAAACGAAGTGGTTCTACTACTGGAGTTCTGGAATAATGGATGCTGTATAGTACATATCGACTGCAGTTTTCCATAGATCTGGACTGAACGTGCTGGCCAAAGGTAGAAGTCCTCCTTCCACTTCTCTGCAGCTGTAATTGTGAAAGCAAAGAAGGGTTACACTACCCTCTGGAATGATGGAGAGGATATACAAACAGAAGGGCTGGTTTTTTGCAGTTAGGAACCCCATATCTTTATATGGGAGAATTAACTGGTTAGGTTGGGGCATCCTGTAAGACGTGAACTATTTATATCTATGCAACTCATACATACATGTGTGTGTCAATATCGTCCACAGGAGAAACAAGAGCTTTATTTTAACTAGAAAATGAGCATTACAAAAATCATAAACACTTTTCCACTGGGAAAAAAATGAAATTAACATAATTGTCAAAGTAAAAATTAGGTTGTTTAAATCATAAACAAAAGGTCAAATCAGCAATTCACAGGTTGAAAGAGAGAACTATTCAACGATTTGGTAAATGGTCATTTAAACTTTTCTCTGAATTTGTACTGTTGGGGAAACAATATGAAGGAAAAAAGGGTCCAATTTATATATGCCCTGATTATATTGAAGTTATTTTGTTTGCTAAAAACATATGCAAGCTGTTTCTAACAATTTCTTGCAATCATATCTTTTTCTTTGAATAATGTCTCTGTTTTGTTCAAAGGATAGGACAGCCACAAATTGTGCATGTAAGTTCACAGCTCTGTTTGGAGAATTTGTTCTTACACAATATCGATGCTGGGAAATTCTCTTATCGATATCTTTTCCTGTTTGTCCCAGGTAGAATTTGCCACATTCACAAGGTATTTTTTTTTGTAAACCACGCCTTCTTCTTGTTGTTTGGGGCTGTTGCAAATAACTGTCTTTCCTATTGTGTTGGAGTAAGAAAATACTACTTTAAAGTTTAATAATCTCAAAGGATAAACAATATCACTGAATGAAGGGTGGAATGGGAGAACTAGAGTACTACTCATATCGTATTCCTTTTGGTGTTTGTTCTATAATGAGTTTGTATAGCTAAGAATAAACATTCCTCTATTTCCCTGATCGAAAAGTTGTTTTTCATGCCAAATCTCGTGATAATACTAATCTCCTCGTCTAAATATTCAGGGCTAACTAGTCTAAGTACTCTAAAAAAAGTGACATCTCAAAGCCATGTACTTCACATTGCGTGTATGGGTCGATTTTACATTGATCATTAGGTTATTATTTGTAGCTTTTCTGTGAATTTTGAATTTTAGGCCATTATCTGTTCTTATTATTTTAGTATCTAAAATATTAATAGAGTTATTTGCTTCTTTCATGGTGAATGTTTTTATTGATGGTACTAACGGAATTAAGATCAGAGAGAATTCATCAGTGTCGCAGTTTACATTCCAAACAATAAAAGTGTCATCCACGTATCTAACCCAATAAACATCATCTGGTAATATGCTATTGGCAATACGAGTTTCATAGAATTCCATGTATATGTTAGACAACACAGGAGACCAAACAGTTGCCCATTTGCATTCCAAATTTCGCCTCTGTTTTAAAAAAATGTAAATTGTTTGTTATGCACTTGTGGAATATATGTATGTATATACTATATATATATATATATATATATATATATATATATATATATATATATATATATATATATATATATATATATATATATATATATATATATATATATATATATATGTATATGTGTGTGTGTGGTGTGTGTGTGTGTGTGTGTGTGTGTGTGTATTTTCCCGCAACCAGCTCTCTCCTTCATCCGTCCATAAAACAAACAGTGACCGAGATGTGTACTACACGTGACAACCAAGTAAAATTCAGCGCAATCGAGTTTCTTTCTCTACAGCGTATAATCAAAGCCACTGAAAATAGATCTATCTTACGGTGGTCTCGTATAACGATGTATGAGCCGCGGTCAAGGAACCTTGAACACAGCCAGCTGGTGGCCTGTTCTATAGCGTTGCCAGACGCATGGTTATGGCTAACTTTAACTTTAAAATTAAATAAAAGCTACTGAGGCTAGAGGGCTGCAATTTGGTAAGTTTGATGATTGGAAGGTGGATGATTAACATACCAAATTGCAGACCTCTAGCCTCCTCATTCGTCTTTAAGATTTGGGGGCGAACGACAGACAAAAAGCATCTCAATAGTTTTCTTTTGCAGAAAACTAAAACGGTCGTAAATAAGACGACATCTCAAACGAATAAAAGATGAATTTTCGTCGTCATTCCATTATCTCTGAGTCACGTAGCAGAGAAGTCTACCCTTCCAGGGACCTGCAAGCTTTGCAAAATTAACTAAATTGCGGGGCACTGCATGCAATAGGGCGTGGAATCGCTGCCTGTCCACATGTCTCAGGAAGGAAGCATACACACACGAGAGCGCACACAAGAGAGCTTACAAAATATGGAAGCATACACAAGCTTTGCAGTGATCACTTCAGAACGTTAAATAGCAAGACAAGACTCCAGTCACTGTATAACCTCAAGTACAATTCTTCTCAAGGATTAAACTTGTAAATATTGTTTTAACTCGAAGTCCGTGAAATTAAAGCCAAGATACAAATCTTTCTTTCAATTTTCCGCTGTTTAGAGGAGACAGCGTTTTCTAGATATCGCATGAACGAGGCGTTAGACTTATCCACACCATCAGCAATTGTACTGAGAACATTTCAGAGATATTCGCTTCTCCTTCTGATACTTTCCCCTCTTGAATTCTCTCGAAATAAATGAGAATGTTTTCCTTACTAAGCGATAAAAATAAATATATAAAACTAAACCTGACGTTATTTCGTACATGAAATTGGATGCGGATATACAATTTCTCTATAGAATAGAATGCAATACAGAATTTGCGTCACTAACAGAAAGAAAATCTCGAAGCAGTTGAAGCACAATGAATCAATTCTTAGGAGAGAGTGGAAAGGTGGATAGTTTGTTTGTTTGTATGGTGTTTTTACATTGAATGGAACCAGTTGTTATTCAGCAACGGGGCCAACTGCTTTACGTGACTTTCGAAACCACGTCGAGAGTGAACTTCTGTAACCAAAAAATTCACATCTCTGACGCCACATTGGAATGCCCGAGAATCGTACTCGTGGCCACCTAGGTGACAGGTAAAGGTGGAAAATAGGAAGAGAATGTGAACGAAAGTACAGTAAAATGAATAAGAGAGGTTGCAACTTGGGGCAGAAAGGATGCTGCAAAGACCCTTAAATAATGCCTGCAGTGCACCACGTGATGAACACTGACTGCACTCCCCCCCCCTACGAAAACGATTTCCATATAAACAAGATCCTTTCGTAGACTCCAGATTCAATTTGCGCAACCTGGTCATAAGAAATTAAAAAAGACAAGGTCGAATTATTACGATCTTCACCTGTCTGGTTTGGAAATGTAAATACAAGAGAGGAATTTAGGGCTAATGAAAACCTTTGTGACGTAAACATTCACTCAGGTAATCCTCCAACACCTTTCACGGTTGCCGTTGGCGCGATTTAGCGCCAGGTGGTAGTTTAATATCTCGCCCCATCTTCGTTTGGTCAAGTCTTCTGATACCTCGAACGTCCTCTGTGAATGATTTTGTTTTTTTATTTATTTGGTTTGATAATGGTTTTCCTCCACACACACATGCACACACACACGCACGGACACACTAGCACACACACACACACACACACACACACACACACACATATATATATATATATATATAGATATATATATATTATATATATATATATATATATATATATATATATATATATATATATATATATATATATATATATATATATATATATATATATATATATAGATATATATATATATATATATATATATATATATATATATATATATATATATATATATATATATATATATATATATAATATATATATATATATATATATATATATATATATATAGTATATATATATATATATATATATATATATATATATATATACTATATATATATATATATATATATATATATATATATATATATATATATATATATATATATATATATATCTAGATATATATATATATATATATATATATATATATATATATATATGTATATTATATATATATATATATATATATATATATATATATATATATATATATATATATATATATAATATAGATATTATATATGTATATATATATATATATATATATATATATATATATATATATATATATATATATATATATATATATATATATATATATATATATATATACGTATATATATCTGAGTGTATGTATATGTATATATATATATATATATATATATATATATATATATCTATATATATATATATATATATATATATATATATATATATATATGTAGCATACAAAGAATGTTATTCAATATTTTCCTTGAATAGAATCTTGTAAAATGCTGATGAATAGCAAATGCTCTCATACACAAAGCTTACCACTTTCCTCCTCCGAAATTACCAGACAAATTATATTGGTAATATGAATTACAAATTCGAGTCTTTGTATCTTACTTAATACAAGCAAATCCCTTCTCATTCCTCATTCTTCACTTTCTCTCTATATAAACCTCATAACTCCACTATGCTGTTCTGTTGCAAGTTTCGTAGATTCCCGCACGTCCTTCTTGTATCTCTCTCTCTCTCTCTCTCTCTCCTCCTGCCAAAAGCCTAGCTTCAACAATCAATGACTTTCAGGCATGTAATCGCGTTTGCCAAATGGCTTCATGCATTCCATTAAGGACACCTGTTTTCTCTCTCTCTCTCTCTCTCTCTCTCTCTCTCTTTCTCTCTTTCTCTCTCTTTGCCCTAATGGCTTTCCATACTATAGCCTTGTGAGATGAGATAAGGTTATTTTGATTTTAGTAAGTAATGACCTTAGGCTGCCTATCATTACTACAAAGTTTATGGATTCTATTTCCGGAAATCGCTCAGATGTCAGTGGTCGTGAATATGTGGCGATTCTGATTGTATATTATGAGGTTTGCTTATTGCCCCTTTAGCCTAAGAACCCATGACAACGGTTCGATAGTTTCATCATAAAATCATCGTAAATTCTTTTGGGTAACGAATGATGTTATCTATGCCTCAGGAGCTGATATGGCTGCATGTATACAACTCCGTAATAACCACAGTTAAGTATTAACTGCATCTAAAAGGAAACAATGGCATTTCACTTTTAAATAGAGCGTTTCTTACTGAGAGATGCCCCAAGGAATAGTTAAGTTTATACAAATCTCCATTAATCAGTTAGGATAGGCAATAGGTCACTAGGTCAGATAAGAGTTTGTCCGTTCTGAATCGATTCTGAAGCAGCTAATTTGCTGAAGAGGAAAATATTCTATAAAATATTCTTCTTAGATTTTATGGCTGCTTGAGAGTTTCCTTCAGTCAGTAAGAGGAAACGAGAGTAGATAAGGCAGATGACGGTCACCCTGCTTCCTCCTTCTACCTCCCTTGTTCCATGAACATCATCCATAACACCGTTCCAAATCTATTGAATGGGGATACAGATGGCTCTAGACTGGACAATGATTTAAAAAGAAGCTGACATATTTTTTTCCGGTTTGTTTATATTGGTGTGAGTAAAAGATTATTTTGTTGAATGACCAGGAATCTCGTTATTAAAACAAGGTGCCAATGGATGTCGTTGGTACTTACTTTTGAAGTCAATTAACTGGTCACCCAGAATTTGGGGGGTTTGGGAATGATTCCAGTGGAGGCAATAGGTCGTCACAAGTTAGATCAACAAGGCTTTACTGTCCACTTACTTTGCTTGTAAGTTATTGAAGGCCCTTCTCATTCTGTCGAATTAAAAGCTGAAATTCTCTGTGTATTTAGAGTAAAAGGCCTTAAATACCAAGGACCTTGCAGTATCTTGCAGTTTCATTTGCATAGCCAGTTACTGAAAACCTTATCCAAATTAACTGCCCACAGATTGATTTTAGAGTGGGAACAAATTCCTTGGATTTATACAAGTATTGACCATCCAGGGCTTTTTTGCCATGTCCTCTAGGTTAAGTTAGGTTAGGTTATTCTAGGTTTAAACTAAGTCTGTGACTAGGAATTTGGGTTATTATTAGGTTAGGTCGAACTAATTTCGTGACAAGGAATTTGGGTTAGGTTATTGGTTGGTTAGTTAGCTTAGGCTAGGTCAAACTAATTCCGTGACAAGTATTTTGGGTTAGGTTGGGTTAGCATAGGCTAGGTCGAACTAATTCTGTGACAAGGATTTTGGGTTAGGTTAGGTTAGGTTAGGTTTGGCTAGGTCGTACAAATTCTGTAAGAAGGAATTTGGGTTAGGTTGGGTTAGGTTAGGTTAGGTTGGGTTAGGTTAAGGCAATGATAGGTCGAACCAATTTCGTGATAAAGAATTGGGTTAGGGAAAATATATGATTATTGTCAAGAAAATGCTATAGTTTATTTTCAAGTTATGACGTCCCGCTTTTTTCAGTCAAAGGTCTAGTTACCCGGTTACATTTCGGGAATACAAGACTGGGAACAGCCCTTCTGAAGCCTGGTGAATTTTTGGCCATCCTGACCGGTTGATGGGACTTTATGTAAACACGATGGTTATTTTTACATCTCTCCAAAAACAAAAACAAAACATATTTAGTATTTAAACGTCATATGGTTCCTTCCATGACAACTAATACTTAACAGAGGTTGGTACTACATCCTAACCAGTTTTAATAGCAAAATTGCATCCAAGTAAATATATAGTAAAAAGTACATATACTTGTTTTACCTAAAGATTGTTTTGCCTCTGGTTATCTGAATCAGGTCAAAAGGTAGAGGAATTATATAAAGGAATCCTTCAAGAATATAGGTCCTTACAAGAAGGTCCCATCACACACACACACACACACACACACACACACACACACACACACACACACATATATATATATATATATATATATATATAAATAATATATATATATATATATATATATATATATATATATATATATTCACAAACGTGCTGTTCATCTAAATGTGTCAATAGCCGTACAGCTACAAGGTCGCTACAAGATCTGTAGTATCCCTGAAAGCATCCTTTACTGGAAGAGCAAATCTAATAAGAGGACGCAACAGTGTATCACTGATGTAGCAAAGTGAATTATTCAGGTGAGCCACTAGAACCAAATACAGGCTTTGAAAAGAGAGAGAGAGAAAAGGCCTCACTCTAATGGAATGAATAAAACCCTTGAAAATGGGACCCGTATACCCAAAGCCATTTTACGCTTTTGGAAAAGTTCAAGGGGATTTTTTTGCAGGCAATCGTGTTACGCAACTAAAGGTGATGTGGTTCGCTGCAATAGCGGTTTGCAATTCGGTATTGCAAAGCGTTGCCTCAATTGCGGTTGATTAGCACTGAACGATTATCTGTTCTGTTGGGAGAGATCGGGCGAGAGGAAGTGAGAAATTTAATGAGGCGGGGAGTAGGCGGGGGGTGGGGGGTGGGGTGGGGGGTGGGGGGGGAGGGGGGTCGTTAGAATTTCTCTTCCGCACAAAGTAGCCTCAAAGCAATTGTATCCATAGGATTTTAATCTGAGACTGGAAATCTGAAGATATGACTGACTGAAATATAATGATTAAATAAGTGAGTATTCATATACAATATTCCCGTAGGGCGGTAATGTCATCAATGCCACCTCACGGGGTCACTGTAGGCATTACTGAAGGTTCTTTGCAGAGTCCTTTCTGTCCTGAGCTGCAATCCTTTTCATTCCTTTTACTGTACATCCATTCATATTATCTTTCTTCCGTCTCGCTGTCCTTCCTCTCCTAACAATGATTTCATAGTGCAATAGCGAAGGTTTCCTCTTGTTACACCTTTCAAACACCTAACCTACTCGATTTCCTTTCCAGCCCTGAATGACCTCATAGGTCCCAGAGTTTGGCCTAAACTTTATATCTCATTCCATTCATACATAAGGCTTCTTCATGCCTTGGAAAAGTCGAATGAGTTCAACTGGTGAAAATGAATGTAATCTTGAATGACGGTGAGTGAAGATGAAGAATTAATGCCGGTAAACAGTATACTAGGCAATTTATCATACAATCATTATTAATGATTTCGAATAATGCCATTTCTTATTTTGGATTGGTACATGGTGAATAAGAAAATGATTTTTCATTATAAACCTGCAATAATGGCTGGTTTTTTTTGTTGTCAATGACAAAAGCCTCAATGATTTAATTTTACATCTGATGAATTTAACCCGCCATCAATTCATATCTTTGTATAGTTTCGTCTTCTCTCTCTCTCTCTCTCTCTCTCTCTCTCTCTCTCTCTCTCTCTCTCTCTCTCATACTATCACAAAAGCAAAGCTTTGGTTCTAAGTCCTGGAGGAAATCAACCTCGTGAAAGGAGGTGAGAAAACAACCGTAACCCTTCTTGTATGGATAATGTCAACGCAACATGGGCGGAAATCTTAAGAAAAAAGGTTAATTTTATCCTCTAAAGAGGGCTCCTCCCGGGCTTTTGTTGACGCCTCAAAATCACGAAGTCCTTTTGCAAACTTTGGCGGCCTCTCAGGTTAACTTGGGGACTGGCGAAGTTTTCGTATATGCGGAGTTTTCTCTCCCCAGATATTACCTGCAATGAATGAAGGGAAACACTCCCAGTGGAATATAAACAAAGTTAAGCAAACAAGACATCCTTCACATAGCGTTTCTTCTCTTCTTGCCTGCTAGACAAAGTCGCTTTCATTTCACGAATGATAAAAATATATCTATTGCCTTTCGTGTAACTGAGCAGCGAAATTGATCTTTGTTTCAAAAATGCTTATATTATATGAATAATGAAAATATATGTAACATCATTAGGTAACTAACTGCGCTTTAAAAAATATTCTTTCTTTCTAGTTTCAAATAGGACAGCTGATTTCAAAATGACCTCTGTATATGATAAGATATAGAATTGAATAATGCGTTTATTATTATTATTATTATTATTATTATTATTATTATTATTTTATTATTATTATTATTATTATTACAAAAATGTTTAGCAGGAAATGCAACAATGGTCAAAATAATGTTTTTGTAACGTACGCAACTAACAGGAACTTACGTCAAGGCTACGTCTGCAAATACTTGGTGGACATGTAAAAACAACGTGACAAACACTAAACAGTAAAAAGAACCAAATAAAGAAATTTACAGTCCAGCAAGAGAACCTGCAGTGAGCGTTGGGTAGTGTTTATGCTCACATGAAATGATCACTCGACTTACCTGTCTTTAGCATCACGCGACCCCCCCAGGTGTTAGTGATTCTTGTTTATGAGGATCGTAAGCCACTTACTACACACAAACCCCTTCCTCCCCCCCCCCCGTCCCCCACATATAACCAATACTCTTCAGTCTTGACGTTTTTATTATATTGTATTCTGCAAGTCCCCGATAGATTTCAGCAGCTCGGCTGACTCGGGATCGGTGTAAAACTGCACGTACAAGTCTGGGTCATAAAGACGATAAATGCCTCGTCTTACTTTTATTACTTCGTCGTCAGAATTACGAGAGTCATTTATGCTCTCTCTCTCTCTCTCTCTCTCTCTCTCTCTCTCTCTCTCTCTCTCTCTCTCCTGGGTTTGCCTTTGTGGGAAACGGACATGATCCGCTTCACTGCTCTTATGATTCGCCATTGCCTCGCAAGCTGAGATTAGATTGCATTATCATTGTTAGTGGAAAATGCATTGCATTTATACACTCCGAATAAGCAGATGTGTTAGTATATATGGTGATTCTCATTGCATGTGAGGTTAGTTTAAATGTTCGTTTATTTAAACATTCGCTGGTTACTGAAGCGGAAATACTTAAAACAAAAATAAAGAACTTCGTAGCAACTACGCTCCAAGTTTTTCTAATGATAAATAGGTAGTCCAGATCTAGTGTAAACAATCATAACTGCCATTTAGGAAGTTATGACAAACTAGTACAATTCTGGAGATCAAGACGACTTGACCTTAAGCCCAGAACATTTCAATAAAGTACTTTACAATTTTTCTTGCTGTAATGAGCAACAAACCCAGGGTTCATCTCAATGTGTCCAGTATGAATTAGAATTAACAATAAAAA